>NW_027480132.1:0-36764 GCF_051014685.1 Ptiloglossa arizonensis | reverse complement strand
CGTTAGACGTTATACGTTATACGTTATACGTTATACGTTATACGTTATACGTTCTACGTTATACGTTTTACGTTATACGTTATACGTTATACGTTATACGTTATACGCTATGCGTTATGCGTTATAGGATATACGTTATGCGTTATAGGATATACGTTATACGTTATACGTTATAGGTCATTCCTTATACGTGATACGTCATACGTTATATGTTATACGTTATACGTTATACGTTATACGTTATACGTTATACGTTATACGTTATACGTTATACGCTATGCGTTATGCGTTATAGGATATAGGTTATGCGTTACAGGATATACGTTATACGTTATACGTTATAGGTCATACCTTATGCGTGATACGTCATACGTTATATGTTATACGTTATACGTTATACGTTATGCGTTATACGTTAGACGTTATACGTTATACGTTATACGTTATACGTTATACGTTATACGTTATACGTTGTACGTTATACGTTACACGTTATACGTTATACGTTTTACGTTATACGTTACATGTTATACGTTATACGTTACACGTTATACGTTGTACGTTATACGTTCTACGTTATACGTTAGACGTTATACGTTATACGTTATACGTTATACGTTATACGTTATACATTATACGTTATTCGTTATACGTTCTACGTTATACGTTTCACGTTATACGTTATACGTTATACGTTATACGTTATACGTTATGCGTTATACGTTAGACGTTATACGTTATACGTTATACGTTATACGTTATACGTTACACGTTATACGTTATACGTTATACGTTATACGTTATACGTTATACGTTGTACGTTATACGTTATACGTTATACGTTATACGTTATACGTTATACGTTATACGTTGTACGTTATACGTTATACGTTATACGTTATACGTTATACGTTATAGGTTATACGTTATACGTTATACGTTATACGTTATACGTTATACGTTATACGTTATACGTTATACGTTATACGCTATGCGTTATGCGTTATAGGATATACGTTATAGGATTTACGTTATACGTTATACGTTATAGGTTATACCTTATACGTTATACGTTATACGTTATACGTTATACGTTATACGTTATACGTTATACGTTATACATTATACGTTATACGTTATACGTTATACGTTATACGTTATACGTTATACGTTATACGTTATACGTTATACGTTATACGTTAGACGTTATACGTTATACGTTATACGTTATACGTTATACGTTATACGTTATACGTTCTACGTTATACGTTTTACGTTATACGTTATACGTTATACGTTATACGTTATACGCTATGCGTTATGCGTTATAGGATATACGTTATGCGTTATAGGATATACGTTATACGTTATACGTTATAGGTCATTCCTTATACGTGATACGTCATACGTTATATGTTATACGTTATACGTTATACGTTATACGTTATACGTTATACGTTATACGCTATGCGTTATGCGTTATAGGATATAGGTTATGCGTTACAGGATATACGTTATACGTTATACGTTATAGGTCATACCTTATACGTGATACGTCATACGTTATATGTTATACGTTATACGTTATACGTTATGCGTTATACGTTAGACGTTATACGTTATACGTTATACGTTATACGTTATACGTTATACGTTATACGTTGTACGTTATACGTTACACGTTATACGTTATACGTTTTACGTTATACGTTACATGTTATACGTTATACGTTACACGTTATACGTTGTACGTTATACGTTCTACGTCATACGTTAGACGTTATACGTTATACGTTATACGTTATACGTTATACGTTATACATTATACGTTATACGTTATACGTCCTACGTTATACGTTTCACGTTATACGTTATACGTTATACGTTATACGTTATACGTTATGCGTTATACGTTAGACGTTATACGTTATACGTTATACGTTATACGTTATACGTTATACGTTATACGTTATACGTTATACGTTATACGTTATACGTTATACGTTGTACGTTATACGTTATACGTTATACGTTATACGTTATACGTTATACGTTATACGTTATACGTTATACGTTATACGTTATACGTTATACGTTATACGTTATACGTTATACGTTATACGTTATACGTTATACGTTATACGTTATACGTTATACGTTATACGTTATACGTTATACGTTATACGTTATACGTTATACGTTATACGTTATACGTTATACGTTATACGTTATACGTTATACGTTATACGTTATACGTTATACGTTATACGTTATACGTTATACGTTATACGTTATACGTTATACGTTATACGTTATACGTTATACGTTATACGTTATTCGTTATACGTTATACGTTATACGTTATACGTTATACGTTATAGGTTATACGTTATACGTTATACGTTATACGTTATACGTTATACGTTATACGTTATACATTATACGTTATACGTTATACGCTATGCGTTATGCGTTATAGGATATACGTTATGCGTTATAGGATATACGTTATACGTTATACGTTATAGGTCATACCTTATACGTTATACGTTATACGTTATACGTTATACGTTATACGTTATACGTTATACGTTATACGTTATACGTTATACGTTATACGTTATACGTTATACGTTATACGTTATACGTTATACGTTATACGTTATACGTTATACGCTATGCGATATGCGTTATAGGATATAGGTTATGCGTTACAGGATATACGTTATACGTTATACGTTATAGGTCATACCTTATGCGTGATACGTCATACGTTATATGTTATACGTTATACGTTATACGTTATGCGTTATACGTTAGACGTTATACGTTATACGTTATACGTTATACGTTATACGTTATACGTTATACGTTATACGTTATACGTTATACGTTATACGTTGTACGTTATACGATATACGTTACACGTTATACGTTATACGTTATACGTTATACGTTATACGTTATACGTTATACGTTATACGTTACACGTTATACGTTATACGTTATACGTTATACGTTATACGTTATACGTTATACGTTATACGTTATACGTTATACGTTATACGTTATACGTTATACGTTATACGTTATACGTTATACGTTATACGTTATACGTTATACGTTATACGTTATACGTTATACGTTATACGTTATACGTTATACGTTATACGTTATACGTTATACGTTATACGTTATACGTTATACGTTATACGTTATACGTTATACGTTATACGTTATACGTTATACGTTATACGTTATACGTTATACGTAACAGGATATACGTTATACGTTATACGTTATAGGTCTCACCTTATACGTGACACGTCATACGTTATATGTTATACGTTATACGTTATAGGTTATACGTTATACGGTAGACGTTATACGTTATACGTTATACGTTATAGGTTATACGTTATACGTTATACGTTATACGTTCTACGTTCTACGTTATACGTTTTACGTTATACGTTATACGTTATACATTTTACGTTGTACGTTATACGTTATACGTTATACGTTATACGTTATACGTTATACGTTATACGTTATACGTTATACGTTATGCGTTAGAACTTATACGTTATACGTTATACGTTATACGTTATACGTTATACGTTATACGTTATACGTTATACGTTATACGTTATACGTTATACGTTATACGTTATACGTTATACGTTATACGTTATACGTTATACGTTATACGTTATACGTTATACGTTATACGTTATACGTTATACGTTATACGTTATACGTTATACGTTATACGTTATACGTTATACGTTATACGTTATACGTTATACGTTATACGTTATACGTTATACGTTATACGTTATACGTTATACGTTATACGTTATACGTTATACGCTATGCGTTATGCGTTATAGGATATACGTTATGCGTTATAGGATATACGTTATACGTTATACGTTATAGGTCATACCTTATACGTGATACGTCATACGTTATATGTTATACGTTATACGTTATATGTTATACGTTATACGTTCTACGTTATACGTTAGACGTTATACGTTATACGTTATACGTTATACGTTATACGTTCTACGTTATACGTTTTACGTTATACGTTATACGTTATACGTTATACGTTATACGCTATGCGTTATGCGATATAGGATATACGTTATGCGTTATAGGATATACGTTATACGTTATACGTTATAGGTCATTCCTTATACGTGATACGTCATACGTTATATGTTATACGTTATACGTTATACGTTTTACGTTATACGTTATACGTTATACGTTATACGTTATACGTCATACGTTATACGTTATACGTTATACGTCATACGTCATAGGTTATACGTTATACGATATACGTTATACGTTATACGTTTTACGATATACGTTATACGTTATACGTTATACGTTATACGTTATAAGTTATACGTTATACGTTATACGTTATATGTTATACGTTATACGTTATAGGTTATACGTTATACGTTATACGTTCTACGTTCTACGTTATACGTTTTACGTTATACGTTATACGTTATACATTATACGTTGTACGTTATACGTTATACGTTATACGTTATACGTTATACGTTATACGTTATACGTTATACGTTATACGTTATGCGTTAGAATTTATACGTTATACGTTATACGGTATACGTTATACGTTATACGTTATACGTTATACGTTATACGTTATACGTTATACGTTATACGTTATACGTTATACGTTATACGTTATACGTTATACGTTATACGTTATACGTTATACGTTATACGTTATACGTTATACGTTATACGTTATACGTTATACGTTATACGTTATACGTTATACGTTATACGTTATACGTTATACGTTATACGCTATGCGTTATGCGTTATAGGATATACGTTATGCGTTATAGGATATACGTTATACGTTATACGTTATAGGTCATACCTTATACGTGATACGTCATACGTTATATGTTATACGTTATACGTTATATGTTATACGTTATACGTTCTACGTTATACGTTAGACGTTATACGTTATACGTTATACGTTATACGTTATACGTTCTACGTTATACGTTTTACGTTATACGTTATACGTTATACGTTATACGTTATACGCTATGCGTTATGCGATATAGGATATACGTTATGCGTTATAGGATATACGTTATACGTTATACGTTATAGGTCATTCCTTATACGTGATACGTCATACGTTATATGTTATACGTTATACGTTATACGTTTTACGTTATACGTTATACGTTATACGTTATACGTTATACGTCATACGTTATACGTTATACGTTATACGTCATACGTCATAGGTTATACGTTATACGATATACGTTATACGTTATACGTTTTACGATATACGTTATACGTTATACGTTATACGTTATACGTTATAAGTTATACGTTATACGTTATACGTTATATGTTATACGTTATACGTTATACGTTATACGTTATGCGTTATACGTTATAGGTTATATGTTATACGTTATAGGTTATACGTTATACGTTATACGTTCTACGTTCTACGTTATACGTTTTACGTTATACGTTATACGTTATACATTATACGTTGTACGTTATACGTTATACGTTATACGTTATACGTTATACGTTATACGTTATACGTTATACGTTATACGTTATACGTTATACGTTATACGTTATACGTTATACGTTATACGTTATACGTTATACGTTATACGTTTTACGTTATACGTTATACGTTATACGTTATACGTTATACGTTATACGTTATACGTTATACGTTATACGTTATACGTTATACGTTATACGTTATACGTTATACGTTATACGTTATACGTTATACGTAACAGGATATACGTTATACGTTATACGTTATAGGTCATACCTTATACGTGACACGTCATACGTTATATGTTATACGTTATACGTTATAGGTTATACGTTATACGGTAGACGTTATACGTTATACGTTATACGTTATAGGTTATACGTTATACGTTATACGTTCTACGTTCTACGTTATACGTTTTACGTTATACGTTATACGTTATACATTATACGTTGTACGTTATACGTTATACGTTATACGTTATACGTTATACGTTATACGTTATACGTTATACGTTATACGTTATACGTTATACGTTATACGTTATACGTTATACGTTATACGTTATACGTTATACGTTATACGTTTTACGTTATACGTTATACGTTATACGTTATACGTTATACCCTATGCGTTATGCGTTATAGGATATACGTTATGCGTTATAGGATATACGTTATACGTTATACGTTATAGGTCATTCCTTATACGTGATACGTCATACGTTATATGTTATACGTTATACGTTATACGTTATACGTTATACGTTATACGTTATACGCTATGCGTTATGCGTTATAGGATATAGGTTATGCGTTACAGGATATACGTTATACGTTATACGTTATAGGTCATACCTTATACGTGATACGTCATACGTTATATGTTATACGTTATACGTTATACGTTATGCGTTATACGTTAGACGTTATACGTTATACGTTATACGTTACACGTTATACGTTATACGTTATACGTTATACGTTATACCTTATACGTTATACGTTACACGTTATACGTTATACGTTTTACGTTATACGTTACATGTTATACGTTATACGTTACACGTTATACGTTGTACGTTATACGTTCTACGTTATACGTTATACGTTATACGTTATACGTTATACGTTATACGTTATACGTTATACGTTATACGTTATACGTTATACGTTATACGCTATGCGATATGCGTTATAGGATATAGGTTATGCGTTACAGGATATACGTTATACGTTATACGTTATAGGTCATACCTTATACGTGATACGTCATACGTTATATGTTATACGTTATACGTTATACGTTATGCGTTATACGTTAGACGTTATACGTTATACGTTATACGTTATACGTTATACGTTATACGTTATACGTTGTACGTTATACGTTATACGTTATACGTTGTACGTTATACGTTATACGTTATACGTTATACGTTATACGTTATACGTTATACGTTATACGTTATACGTTATACGTTATACGTTATACGTTATACGCTATACGTTATACGTTATACGTTATACGTTATACGTTATACGTTATACGTTATACGTTATACGTTATACGTTATACGTTATACGTTATACGTTATACGTTATACGTTATACGTTATACGTTATACGTTATACGTTATACGTTATACGTTATACGTTATACGTTATACGTTATACGTTATACGTTATACGTTATACGTTATACGCTATACGTTATACGTTGTACGTTATACGTTATACGTTATACGTTATACGTTATACGTTATACGTTATACGTTATACGTTATACGTTATACGTTATACGTTATACGTTATACGTAACAGGATATACGTTATACGTTATACGTTATAGGTCTCACCTTATACGTGACACGTCATACGTTATATGTTATACGTTATACGTTATAGGTTATACGTTATACGGTAGACGTTATACGTTATACGTTATACGTTATAGGTTATACGTTATACGTTATACGTTATACGTTCTACGTTCTACGTTATACGTTTTACGTTATACGTTATACGTTATACATTTTACGTTGTACGTTATACGTTATACGTTATACGTTATACGTTATACGTTATACGTTATACGTTATACGTTATACGTTATGCGTTAGAACTTATACGTTATACGTTATACGTTATACGTTATACGTTATACGTTATACGTTATACGTTATACGTTATACGTTATACGTTATACGTTATACGTTATACGTTATACGTTATACGTTATACGTTATACGTTATACGTTATACGTGATGCGTTAGAATTTATACGTTATACGTTATACGGTATACGTTATACGTTATACGTTATACGTTATACGTTATACGTTATACGTTATACGTTATACGTTATACGTTATACGTTATACGTTATACGTTATACGTTATACGTTATACGTTATACGTTATACGTTATACGTTATACGTTATACGTTATACGTTATACGTTATACGTTATACGTTATACGTTATACGTTATACGTTATACGTTATACGCTATGCGTTATGCGTTATAGGATATACGTTATGCGTTATAGGATATACGTTATACGTTATACGTTATAGGTCATACCTTATACGTGATACGTCATACGTTATATGTTATACGTTATACGTTATATGTTATACGTTATACGTTCTACGTTATACGTTAGACGTTATACGTTATACGTTATACGTTATACGTTATACGTTCTACGTTATACGTTTTACGTTATACGTTATACGTTATACGTTATACGTTATACGCTATGCGTTATGCGATATAGGATATACGTTATGCGTTATAGGATATACGTTATACGTTATACGTTATAGGTCATTCCTTATACGTGATACGTCATACGTTATATGTTATACGTTATACGTTATACGTTTTACGTTATACGTTATACGTTATACGTTATACGTTATACGTCATACGTTATACGTTATACGTTATACGTCATACGTCATAGGTTATACGTTATACGATATACGTTATACGTTATACGTTTTACGATATACGTTATACGTTATACGTTATACGTTATACGTTATAAGTTATACGTTATACGTTATACGTTATATGTTATACGTTATACGTTATACGTTATACGTTATGCGTTATACGTTATAGGTTATATGTTATACGTTATACGTTATACGCTATGCGTTATGCGTTATAGGATATACGTTATGCGTTATAGGATATACGTTATACGTTATACGTTATAGGTCATACCTTATACGTGATACGTCATACGTTATATGTTATACGTTATACGTTATACGTTATACGTTATACGTTATACGTTATACGTTATACGCTATACGTTATACGTTGTACGTTATACGTTATACGTTATACGTTATACGTTATACGTTATACGTTATACGTTATACGTTATACGTTATACGTTATACGTTATACGTTATACGTTATACGTTATACGTTATACGTTATACGTAACAGGATATACGTTATACGTTATACGTTATAGGTCATACCTTATACGTGACACGTCATACGTTATATGTTATACGTTATACGTTATAGGTTATACGTTATACGGTAGACGTTATACGTTATACGTTATACGTTATAGGTTATACGTTATACGTTATACGTTCTACGTTCTACGTTATACGTTTTACGTTATACGTTATACGTTATACATTATACGTTGTACGTTATACGTTATACGTTATACGTTATACGTTATACGTTATACGTTATACGTTATACGTTATACGTTATACGTTATACGTTATACGTTATACGTTATACGTTATACGTTATACGTTATACGTTATACGTTTTACGTTATACGTTATACGTTATACGTTATACGTTATACCCTATGCGTTATGCGTTATAGGATATACGTTATGCGTTATAGGATATACGTTATACGTTATACGTTATAGGTCATTCCTTATACGTGATACGTCATACGTTATATGTTATACGTTATACGTTATACGTTATACGTTATACGTTATACGTTATACGCTATGCGTTATGCGTTATAGGATATAGGTTATGCGTTACAGGATATACGTTATACGTTATACGTTATAGGTCATACCTTATACGTGATACGTCATACGTTATATGTTATACGTTATACGTTATACGTTATGCGTTATACGTTAGACGTTATACGTTATACGTTATACGTTACACGTTATACGTTATACGTTATACGTTATACGTTATACCTTATACGTTATACGTTACACGTTATACGTTATACGTTTTACGTTATACGTTACATGTTATACGTTATACGTTACACGTTATACGTTGTACGTTATACGTTCTACGTTATACGTTATACGTTATACGTTATACGTTATACGTTATACGTTATACGTTATACGTTATACGTTATACGTTATACGTTATACGCTATGCGATATGCGTTATAGGATATAGGTTATGCGTTACAGGATATACGTTATACGTTATACGTTATAGGTCATACCTTATACGTGATACGTCATACGTTATATGTTATACGTTATACGTTATACGTTATGCGTTATACGTTAGACGTTATACGTTATACGTTATACGTTATACGTTATACGTTATACGTTATACGTTGTACGTTATACGTTATACGTTATACGTTGTACGTTATACGTTATACGTTATACGTTATACGTTATACGTTATACGTTATACGTTATACGTTATACGTTATACGTTATACGTTATACGTTATACGCTATACGTTATACGCTATACGTTATACGTTATACGTTATACGTTATACGTTATACGTTATACGTTATACGTTATACGTTATACGTTATACGTTATACGTTATACGTTATACGTTATACGTTATACGTTATACGTTATACGTTATACGTTATACGTTATACGTTATACGTTATACGTTATACGTTATACGTTATACGTTATACGCTATACGTTATACGTTGTACGTTATACGTTATACGTTATACGTTATACGTTATACGTTATACGTTATACGTTATACGTTATACGTTATACGTTATACGTTATACGTTATACGTTATACGTAACAGGATATACGTTATACGTTATACGTTATAGGTCTCACCTTATACGTGACACGTCATACGTTATATGTTATACGTTATACGTTATAGGTTATACGTTATACGGTAGACGTTATACGTTATACGTTATACGTTATAGGTTATACGTTATACGTTATACGTTATACGTTCTACGTTCTACGTTATACGTTTTACGTTATACGTTATACGTTATACATTTTACGTTGTACGTTATACGTTATACGTTATACGTTATACGTTATACGTTATACGTTATACGTTATACGTTATACGTTATGCGTTAGAACTTATACGTTATACGTTATACGTTATACGTTATACGTTATACGTTATACGTTATACGTTATACGTTATACGTTATACGTTATACGTTATACGTTATACGTTATACGTTATACGTTATACGTTATACGTTATACGTTATACGTTATACGTTATACGTTATACGTTATACGTTATACGTTATACGTTATACGTTATACGTTATACGTTATACGTTATACGTTATACGTTATACGTTATACGTTATACGTTATACGTTATACGTTATACGTTATACGTTATACGTTATACGTTATACGTTATACGTTATACGTTATACGTTATACGTTATACGTTATACGCTATGCGTTATGCGTTATAGGATATACGTTATGCGTTATAGGATATACGTTATACGTTATACGTTATAGGTCATACCTTATACGTGATACGTCATACGTTATATGTTATACGTTATACGTTATATGTTATACGTTATACGTTCTACGTTATACGTTAGACGTTATACGTTATACGTTATACGTTATACGTTATACGTTCTACGTTATACGTTTTACGTTATACGTTATACGTTATACGTTATACGTTATACGCTATGCGTTATGCGATATAGGATATACGTTATGCGTTATAGGATATACGTTATACGTTATACGTTATAGGTCATTCCTTATACGTGATACGTCATACGTTATATGTTATACGTTATACGTTATACGTTTTACGTTATACGTTATACGTTATACGTTATACGTTATACGTCATACGTTATACGTTATACGTTATACGTCATACGTCATAGGTTATACGTTATACGATATACGTTATACGTTATACGTTTTACGATATACGTTATACGTTATACGTTATACGTTATACGTTATAAGTTATACGTTATACGTTATACGTTATATGTTATACGTTATACGTTATACGTTATACGTTATGCGTTATACGTTATAGGTTATATGTTATACGTTATACGTTATACGCTATGCGTTATGCGTTATAGGATATACGTTATGCGTTATAGGATATACGTTATACGTTATACGTTATAGGTCATACCTTATACGTGATACGTCATACGTTATATGTTATACGTTATACGTTATACGTTATACGTTATACGTTATACGTTATACGTTATACGCTATACGTTATACGTTGTACGTTATACGTTATACGTTATACGTTATACGTTATACGTTATACGTTATACGTTATACGTTATACGTTATACGTTATACGTTATACGTTATACGTTATACGTTATACGTTATACGTTATACGTAACAGGATATACGTTATACGTTATACGTTATAGGTCATACCTTATACGTGACACGTCATACGTTATATGTTATACGTTATACGTTATAGGTTATACGTTATACGGTAGACGTTATACGTTATACGTTATACGTTATAGGTTATACGTTATACGTTATACGTTCTACGTTCTACGTTATACGTTTTACGTTATACGGTAGACGTTATACGTTATACGTTATACGTTATAGGTTATACGTTATACGTTATACGTTCTACGTTCTACGTTATACGTTTTACGTTATACGTTATACGTTATACATTATACGTTGTACGTTATACGTTATACGTTATACGTTATACGTTATACGTTATACGTTATACGTTATACGTTATACGTTATGCGTTAGAATTTATACGTTATACGTTATACGGTATACGTTATACGTTATACGTTATACGTTATACGTTATACGTTATACGTTATACGTTATACGTTATACGTTATACGTTATACGTTATACGTTATACGTTATACGTTATACGTTATACGTTATACGTTATACGTTATACGTTATACGTTATACGTTATACGTTATACGTTATACGTTATACGTTATACGTTATACGTTATACGTTATACGTTATACGTTATACGTTATACGTTATACGTTATACGTTATACGTTATACGTTATACGTTATACGTTATACGCTATGCGTTATGCGTTATAGGATATACGTTATGCGTTATAGGATATACGTTATACGTTATACGTTATAGGTCATACCTTATACGTGATACGTCATACGTTATATGTTATACGTTATACGTTATATGTTATACGTTATACGTTCTACGTTATACGTTAGACGTTATACGTTATACGTTATACGTTATACGTTATACGTTCTACGTTATACGTTTTACGTTATACGTTATACGTTATACGTTATACGTTATACGCTATGCGTTATGCGTTATAGGATATACGTTATGCGTTATAGGATATACGTTATACGTTATACGTTATAGGTCATACCTTATACGTGATACGTCATACGTTATATGTTATACGTTATACGTTATATGTTATACGTTATACGTTCTACGTTATACGATAGACGTTATACGTTATACGTTATACGTTATACGTTATACGTTCTACGTTATACGTTTTACGTTATACGTTATACGTTATACGTTATACGTTATACGTTATACGTTATGCGTTAGAATTTATACGTTATACGTTATACGTTATACGTTATACGTTATACGTTATACGTTATACGTTATACGTTATACGTTATACGTTATACGTTATACGTTATACGTTATACGTTATACGTTATACGTTATACGTTATACGTTATACGTTATACGTTATACGTTATACGTTATACGTTATACGTTATACGTTATACGTTATACGTTATACGTTATACGTTATACGTTATACGTTATACGTTATACGTTATACGTTATACGTTATACGTTATACGTTATACGTTATACGTTATACGTTATACGTTATACGTTATACGTTATACGTTATACGTTATACGTTATACGTTATACGTTATACGTTATACGTTATACGTTATACGTTATACGTTATACGTTATACGTTATAGGTTATACGTTATACGTTATACGTTATACGTTATACGTTATACGTTATACATTATACGTTATACGTTATACGCTATGCGTTATGCGTTATAGGATATACGTTATGCGTTATAGGATATACGTTATACGTTATACGTTATAGGTCATACCTTATACGTTATACGTTATACGTTATACGTTATACGTTATACGTTATACGTTATACGTTATACGTTATACGTTATACGTTATACGTTATACGTTATACGTTATACGTTATACGTTATACGTTATACGTTATACGTTATACGTTATACGTTATACGTTATACGTTATACGTTATACGTTATACGTTATACGTTATACGCTATGCGATATGCGTTATAGGATATAGGTTATGCGTTACAGGATATACGTTATACGTTATACGTTATAGGTCATACCTTATGCGTGATACGTCATACGTTATATGTTATACGTTATACGTTATACGTTATGCGTTATACGTTAGACGTTATACGTTATACGTTATACGTTATACGTTATACGTTATACGTTATACGTTATACGTTATACGTTATACGTTATACGTTATACGTTGTACGTTATACGATATACGTTACACGTTATACGTTATACGTTATACGTTATACGTTATACGTTATACGTTATACGTTATACGTTACACGTTATACGTTATACGTTATACGTTATACGTTATACGTTATACGTTATACGTTATACGTTATACGTTATACGTTATACGTTATACGTTATACGTTATACGTTATACGTTATACGTTATACGTTATACGTTATACGTTATACGTTATACGTTATACGTTATACGTTATACGTTATACGTTATACGTTATACGTTATACGTTATACGTTATACGTTATACGTTTTACGTTATACGTTATACGTTATACGTTATACGTTATACCCTATGCGCTATGCGTTATAGGATATACGTTATGCGTTATAGGATATACGTTATACGTTATACGTTATAGGTCATTCCTTATACGTGATACGTCATACGTTATATGTTATACGTTATACGTTATACGTTATACGTTATACGTTATACGTTATACGCTATGCGTTATGCGTTATAGGATATAGGTTATGCGTTACAGGATATACGTTATACGTTATACGTTATAGGTCATACCTTATACGTGATACGTCATACGTTATATGTTATACGTTATACGTTATACGTTATGCGTTATACGTTAGACGTTATACGTTATACGTTATACGTTATACGTTATACGTTATACGTTATACGTTATACGTTATACCTTATACGTTATACGTTACACGTTATACGTTATACGTTTTACGTTATACGTTACATGTTATACGTTATACGTTACACGTTATACGTTGTACGTTATACGTTCTACGTTATACGTTATACGTTATACGTTATACGTTATACGTTATACGTTATACGTTATACGTTATACGTTATACGTTATACGTTATACGTTATACGCTATGCGATATGCGTTATAGGATATAGGTTATGCGTTACAGGATATACGTTATACGTTATACGTTATAGGTCATACCTTATACGTGATACGTCATACGTTATATGTTATACGTTATACGTTATACGTTATACGTTATACGTTATACGTTATACGTTATACGTTATACGTTATACGTTATACGTTATACGTTATACGTTATACGTTATACGTTATACGTTATACGTTATACGCTATGCGTTATGCGTTATAGGATATACGTTATGCGTTATAGGATATACGTTATACGTTATACGTTATAGGTCATACCTTATACGTGATACGTCATACGTTATATGTTATACGTTATACGTTATATGTTATACGTTATACGTTCTACGTTATACGTTAGACGTTATACGTTATACGTTATACGTTATACGTTATACGTTCTACGTTATACGTTTTACGTTATACGTTATACGTTATACGTTATACGTTATACGCTATGCGTTATGCGTTATAGGATATACGTTATGCGTTATAGGATATACGTTATACGTTATACGTTATAGGTCATACCTTATACGTGATACGTCATACGTTATATGTTATACGTTATACGTTATATGTTATACGTTATACGTTCTACGTTATACGATAGACGTTATACGTTATACGTTATACGTTATACGTTATACGTTCTACGTTATACGTTTTACGTTATACGTTATACGTTATACGTTATACGTTATACGTTATACGTTATGCGTTAGAATTTATACGTTATACGTTATACGTTATACGTTATACGTTATACGTTATACGTTATACGTTATACGTTATACGTTATACGTTATACGTTATACGTTATACGTTATACGTTATACGTTATACGTTATACGTTATACGTTATACGTTATACGTTATACGTTATACGTTATACGTTATACGTTATACGTTATACGTTATACGTTATACGTTATACGTTATACGTTATACGTTATACGTTATACGTTATACGTTATACGTTATACGTTATACGTTATACGTTATACGTTATACGTTATACGTTATACGTTATACGTTATACGTTATACGTTATACGTTATACGTTATACGTTATACGTTATACGTTATACGTTATACGTTATACGTTATACGTTATACGTTATAGGTTATACGTTATACGTTATACGTTATACGTTATACGTTATACGTTATACATTATACGTTATACGTTATACGCTATGCGTTATGCGTTATAGGATATACGTTATGCGTTATAGGATATACGTTATACGTTATACGTTATAGGTCATACCTTATACGTTATACGTTATACGTTATACGTTATACGTTATACGTTATACGTTATACGTTATACGTTATACGTTATACGTTATACGTTATACGTTATACGTTATACGTTATACGTTATACGTTATACGTTATACGTTATACGTTATACGTTATACGTTATACGTTATACGTTATACGTTATACGTTATACGTTATACGCTATGCGATATGCGTTATAGGATATAGGTTATGCGTTACAGGATATACGTTATACGTTATACGTTATAGGTCATACCTTATGCGTGATACGTCATACGTTATATGTTATACGTTATACGTTATACGTTATGCGTTATACGTTAGACGTTATACGTTATACGTTATACGTTATACGTTATACGTTATACGTTATACGTTATACGTTATACGTTATACGTTATACGTTATACGTTGTACGTTATACGATATACGTTACACGTTATACGTTATACGTTATACGTTATACGTTATACGTTATACGTTATACGTTATACGTTACACGTTATACGTTATACGTTATACGTTATACGTTATACGTTATACGTTATACGTTATACGTTATACGTTATACGTTATACGTTATACGTTATACGTTATACGTTATACGTTATACGTTATACGTTATACGTTATACGTTATACGTTATACGTTATACGTTATACGTTATACGTTATACGTTATACGTTATACGTTATACGTTATACGTTATACGTTATACGTTTTACGTTATACGTTATACGTTATACGTTATACGTTATACCCTATGCGCTATGCGTTATAGGATATACGTTATGCGTTATAGGATATACGTTATACGTTATACGTTATAGGTCATTCCTTATACGTGATACGTCATACGTTATATGTTATACGTTATACGTTATACGTTATACGTTATACGTTATACGTTATACGCTATGCGTTATGCGTTATAGGATATAGGTTATGCGTTACAGGATATACGTTATACGTTATACGTTATAGGTCATACCTTATACGTGATACGTCATACGTTATATGTTATACGTTATACGTTATACGTTATGCGTTATACGTTAGACGTTATACGTTATACGTTATACGTTATACGTTATACGTTATACGTTATACGTTATACGTTATACCTTATACGTTATACGTTACACGTTATACGTTATACGTTTTACGTTATACGTTACATGTTATACGTTATACGTTACACGTTATACGTTGTACGTTATACGTTCTACGTTATACGTTATACGTTATACGTTATACGTTATACGTTATACGTTATACGTTATACGTTATACGTTATACGTTATACGTTATACGTTATACGCTATGCGATATGCGTTATAGGATATAGGTTATGCGTTACAGGATATACGTTATACGTTATACGTTATAGGTCATACCTTATACGTGATACGTCATACGTTATATGTTATACGTTATACGTTATACGTTATGCGTTATACGTTAGACGTTATACGTTATACGTTATACGTTATACGTTATACGTTATACGTTATACGTTGTACGTTATACGTTATACGTTATACGTTGTACGTTATACGTTATACGTTATACGTTATACGTTATACGTTATACGTTATACGTTATACGTTATACGTTATACGTTATACGTTATACGTTATACGTTATACGTTATACGTTATACGTTATACGTTATACGTTATACGTTATACGTTATACGTTATACGTTATACGTTATACGTTATACGTTATACGTTATACGTTATACGTTATACGTTATACGTTATACGTTATACGTTATACGTTATACGTTATACGTTATACGTTATACGTTATACGTTATACGTTATACGTTATACGTTATACGTTATACGTTATACGTTATACGTTATACGCTATACGTTATACGTTGTACGTTATACGTTGTACGTTATACGTTATACGTTATACGTTATACGTTATACGTTATACGTTATACGTTATACGTTATACGTTATACGTTATACGTTATACGTAACAGGATATACGTTATACGTTATACGTTATAGGTCATACCTTATACGTGACACGTCATACGTTATATGTTATACGTTATACGTTATAGGTTATACGTTATACGGTAGACGTTATACGTTATACGTTATACGTTATAGGTTATACGTTATACGTTATACGTTATACGTTCTACGTTCTACGTTATACGTTTTACGTTATACGTTATACGTTATACATTTTACGTTGTACGTTATACGTTATACGTTATACGTTATACGTTATACGTTATACGTTATACGTTATACGTTATACGTTATGCGTTAGAATTTATACGTTATACGTTATACGTTATACGTTATACGTTATACGTTATACGTTATACGTTATACGTTATACGTTATACGTTATACGTTATACGTTATACGTTATACGTTATACGTTATACGTTATACGTTATACGTTATACGTTGTACGTTATACGATATACGTTACACGTTATACGTTATACGTTATACGTTATACGTTATACGTTATACGTTATACGTTATACGTTATACGTTATACGTTATACGCTATGCGATATGCGTTATAGGATATAGGTTATGCGTTACACGATATACGTTATACGTTATACGTTATAGGTCATACCTTATGCGTGATACGTCATACGTTATATGTTATACGTTATACGTTATACGTTATGCGTTATACGTTAGACGTTATACGTTATACGTTATACGTTATACGTTATACGTTATACGTTATACGTTATACGTTATACGTTATACGTTATACGTTATACGTTATACGTTGTACGTTATACGATATACGTTACACGTTATACGTTATACGTTATACGTTATACGTTATACGTTATACGTTATACGTTATACGTTACACGTTATACGTTATACGTTATACGTTATACGTTATACGTTATACGTTATACGTTATACGTTATACGTTATACGTTATACGTTATACGTTATACGTTATACGTTATACGTTATACGTTATACGTTATACGTTATACGTTATACGTTATACGTTATACGTTATACGTTATACGTTATACGTTATACGTTATACGTTATACGTTATACGTTATACGTTATACGTTATACGTTATACGTTTTACGTTATACGTTATACGTTATACGTTATACGTTATACCCTATGCGTTATGCGTTATAGGATATACGTTATGCGTTATAGGATATACGTTATACGTTATACGTTATAGGTCATTCCTTATACGTGATACGTCATACGTTATATGTTATACGTTATACGTTATACGTTATACGTTATACGTTATACGTTATACGCTATGCGTTATGCGTTATAGGATATAGGTTATGCGTTACAGGATATACGTTATACGTTATACGTTATAGGTCATACCTTATACGTGATACGTCATACGTTATATGTTATACGTTATACGTTATACGTTATGCGTTATACGTTAGACGTTATACGTTATACGTTATACGTTATACGTTATACGTTATACGTTATACGTTATACGTTATACGTTATACCTTATACGTTATACGTTACACGTTATACGTTATACGTTTTACGTTATACGTTACATGTTATACGTTATACGTTACACGTTATACGTTGTACGTTATACGTTCTACGTTATACGTTATACGTTATACGTTATACGTTATACGTTATACGTTATACGTTATACGTTATACGTTATACGTTATACGTTATACGTTATACGCTATGCGATATGCGTTATAGGATATAGGTTATGCGTTACAGGATATACGTTATACGTTATACGTTATAGGTCATACCTTATACGTGATACGTCATACGTTATATGTTATACGTTATACGTTATACGTTATGCGTTATACGTTAGACGTTATACGTTATACGTTATACGTTATACGTTATACGTTATACGTTATACGTTGTACGTTATACGTTATACGTTATACGTTGTACGTTATACGTTATACGTTATACGTTATACGTTATACGTTATACGTTATACGTTATACGTTATACGTTATACGTTATACGTTATACGTTATACGTTATACGTTATACGTTATACGTTATACGTTATACGTTATACGTTATACGTTATACGTTATACGTTATACGTTATACGTTATACGTTATACGTTATACGTTATACGTTATACGTTATACGTTATACGTTATACGTTATACGTTATACGTTATACGTTATACGTTATACGTTATACGTTATACGTTATACGTTATACGTTATACGTTATACGTTATACGTTATACGTTATACGTTATACGTTATACGTTATACGCTATACGTTATACGTTGTACGTTGTACGTTATACGTTGTACGTTATACGTTATACGTTGTACGTTATACGTTATACGTTATACGTTATACGTTATACGTTATACGTTATACGTTATACGTTATACGTTATACGTTATACGTAACAGGATATACGTTATACGTTATACGTTATAGGTCATACCTTATACGTGACACGTCATACGTTATATGTTATACGTTATACGTTATAGGTTATACGTTATACGGTAGACGTTATACGTTATACGTTATACGTTATAGGTTATACGTTATACGTTATACGTTATACGTTCTACGTTCTACGTTATACGTTTTACGTTATACGTTATACGTTATACATTTTACGTTGTACGTTATACGTTATACGTTATACGTTATACGTTATACGTTATACGTTATGCGTTAGAATTTATACGTTATACGTTATACGTTATACGTTATACGTTATACGTTATACGTTATACGTTATACGTTATACGTTATACGTTATACGTTATACGTTATACGTTATACGTTATACGTTATACGTTATACGTTATACGTTATACGTTATACGTTATACGTTATACGTTATACGTTATACGTTATACGTTATACGTTATACGTTATACGTTATACGTTATACGTTATACGTTATACGTTATACGTTATACGTTATACGTTATACGTTATACGTTATACGTTATACGTTATACGTTATACGTTATACGTTATACGTTATACGTTATACGTTATACGTTATACGTTATACGTTATACGTTATACGTTATACGTTATACGTTATACGTTATACGTTATACGTTATACGTTATACGTTATACGTTATACGTTATACGTTATACGCTATGCGTTATGCGTTATAGGATATACGTTATGCGTTATAGGATATACGTTATACGTTATACGTTATAGGTCATACCTTATACGTGATACGTCATACGTTATATGTTATACGTTATACGTTATATGTTATACGTTATACGTTCTACGTTATACGTTAGACGTTATACGTTATACGTTATACGTTATACGTTATACGTTCTACGTTATACGTTTTACGTTATACGTTATACGTTATACGTTATACGTTATACGCTATGCGTTATGCGATATAGGATATACGTTATGCGTTATAGGATATACGTTATACGTTATACGTTATAGGTCATTCCTTATACGTGATACGTCATACGTTATATGTTATACGTTATACGTTATACGTTTTACGTTATACGTTATACGTTATACGTTATACGTTATACGTCATACGTTATACGTTATACGTTATACGTCATACGTCATAGGTTATACGTTATACGATATACGTTATACGTTATACGTTTTACGATATACGTTATACGTTATACGTTATACGTTATACGTTATAAGTTATACGTTATACGTTATACGTTATACGTTATACGTTATACGTTATACGTTATACGTTATACGTTATACGTTATACGTTATACGTTATAGGTTATATGTTATACGTTATACGTTATACGCTATGCGTTATGCGTTATAGGATATACGTTATGCGTTATAGGATATACGTTATACGTTATACGTTATAGGTCATACCTTATACGTGATACGTCATACGTTATATGTTATACGTTATACGTTATACGTTATACGTTATACGTTATACGTTATACGTTATACGCTATACGTTATACGTTGTACGTTATACGTTATACGTTATACGTTATACGTTATACGTTATACGTTATACGTTATACGTTATACGTTATACGTTATACGTTATACGTTATACGTTATACGTTATACGTTATACGTAACAGGATATACGTTATACGTTATACGTTATAGGTCATACCTTATACGTGACACGTCATACGTTATATGTTATACGTTATACGTTATAGGTTATACGTTATACGGTAGACGTTATACGTTATACGTTATACGTTATAGGTTATACGTTATACGTTATACGTTCTACGTTCTACGTTATACGTTTTACGTTATACGTTATACGTTATACATTATACGTTGTACGTTATACGTTATACGTTATACGTTATACGTTATACGTTATACGTTATACGTTATACGTTATACGTTATACGTTATGCGTTAGAATTTATACGTTATACGTTATACGGTATACGTTATACGTTATACGTTATACGTTATACGTTATACGTTATACGTTATACGTTATACGTTATACGTTATACGTTATACGTTATACGTTATACGTTATACGTTATACGTTATACGTTATACGTTATACGTTATACGTTATACGTTATACGTTATACGTTATACGTTATACGTTATACGTTATACGTTATACGCTATGCGTTATGCGTTATAGGATATACGTTATGCGTTATAGGATATACGTTATACGTTATACGTTATAGGTCATACCCTAATACGTGATACGTCATACGTTATATGTTATACGTTATACGTTATATGTTATACGTTATACGTTCTACGTTATACGTTAGACGTTATACGTTATACGTTATACGTTATACGTTATACGTTCTACGTTATACGTTTTACGTTATACGTTATACGTTATACGTTATACGTTATACGCTATGCGTTATGCGATATAGGATATACGTTATGCGTTATAGGATATACGTTATACGTTATACGTTATAGGTCATTCCTTATACGTGATACGTCATACGTTATATGTTATACGTTATACGTTATACGTTTTACGTTATACGTTATACGTTATACGTTATACGTTATACGTCATACGTTATACGTTATACGTTATACGTCATACGTCATAGGTTATACGTTATACGATATACGTTATACGTTATACGTTTTACGATATACGTTATACGTTATACGTTATACGTTATACGTTATAAGTTATACGTTATACGTTATACGTTATACGTATAAGTTATACGTTATACGTTATACGTTATACGTTATACGTTATACGTTATACGTTATACGTTATACGTTATACGTTATACGTTATAGGTTATATGTTATACGTTATACGTTATACGCTATGCGTTATGCGTTATAGGATATACGTTATGCGTTATAGGATATACGTTATACGTTATACGTTATAGGTCATACCTTATACGTGATACGTCATACGTTATATGTTATACGTTATACGTTATACGTTATGCGTTATACGTTAGACGTTATACGTTATACGTTATACGTTATACGTTATACGTTATACGTTATACGTTATACGTTATACGTTATACCTTATACGTTATACGTTACACGTTATACGTTATACGTTTTACGTTATACGTTACATGTTATACGTTATACGTTACACGTTATACGTTGTACGTTATACGTTCTACGTTATACGTTATACGTTATACGTTATACGTTATACGTTATACGTTATACGTTATACGTTATACGTTATACGTTATACGTTATACGTTATACGCTATGCGATATGCGTTATAGGATATAGGTTATGCGTTACAGGATATACGTTATACGTTATACGTTATAGGTCATACCTTATAACGTGATACGTCATACGTTATATGTTATACGTTATACGTTATACGTTATGCGTTATACGTTAGACGTTATACGTTATACGTTATACGTTATACGTTATACGTTATACGTTATACGTTGTACGTTATACGTTATACGTTATACGTTGTACGTTATACGTTATACGTTATACGTTATACGTTATACGTTATACGTTATACGTTATACGTTATACGTTATACGTTATACGTTATACGTTATACGTTATACGTTATACGTTATACGTTATACGTTATACGTTATACGTTATACGTTATACGTTATACGTTATACGTTATACGTTATACGTTATACGTTATACGTTATACGTATAACGTATAACGCTATAACGTATAACGTATAACGTATAACGTATAAACGTATAACGTATAACGTATAACGTATAACGTATAACGTATAACGTATAACGTATAACGTATAACGTAATAACGTATAAACGTATAACGTATAACGTATAAAGTATAACGTATAACGTATAACGTATAACGTATAACGTACAACGTATAAACGTATAACGTATAACGTACAACGTATAACGTATAACGTATAACGTATAACGTATAACGTATAACGTATAACGTCTAACGTATAACGCATAACGTATAACGTATAACGTATAACATATAACGTATGACGTATCACGTATAAGGTATGACCTATAACGTATAACGTATAACGTATATCCCTGTAACGCATAACCTATATCCTATAACGCATATCGCATAGCGTATAACGTATAACGTATAACGTATAACGTATAACGTATAACGTATAACGTATAACGTATAACGTATAACGTATAAACGTATAACGTATAACGTAGAACGTATAACGTACAACGTATAACGTGTAACGTATAACGTATAACATGTAACGTATAACGTAAAACGTATAACGTATAACGTGGTAACGTATAACGTATAAGGTATAACGTATAACGTATAACGTATAACGTATAACGTATAACGTATAACGTATAACGTATAACGTTATAACGTCTAACGTATAACGCATAACGTATAACGTATAACGTATAACCATATAACGTATGACGTATCAACGTATAAGGTATGACCTATAACGTATAACGTATAACGTATATCCTATAACGCATAACGTATATCCTATACGCATAACGCATAGCGTATAACGTATAACGTATAACATATAACCCTATAAACGTATAACGTATACGTATAACGTATAACGTATTAACGTAACGTAAACGTATAACGTATAACGTATAACGTATAACTTATAACGTATAACGTATAACGGTATAACGTATAACGTATAACGTATAACGTATAAACGTATACGTAACGTATAACGTATAACGTATATCGTAAAACGTATAACGTATAACGTATATCGTATAACGTATAACCTATGACGTATGACGTATAACGTATAACGTATAACGTATGACGTATAACGTATAACGTATAACGCTATACGTATAACGTAAAACGTATAACGTATAACGTATAACATATAAACGTATGACGTATCACGTATAAGGAATGACCTATAACGTATAACGTATAACGTATACATCTATAACGCATAACGTATATCCTATATCCGCATAACGCATAGCGTATAACGTCATAACGTATAACGTATAACGTACTATAACGTAAAACGTATAACGTAAGAACGATATAACGTATAACGTATAACGTATAACGTATAACGTCTAACGTATAACGTAGAACGTATAACGTATAACATATAACGTATAACGTATAACATATAAACGTATGACGTATCACGTATAAGGTATGACCTATAACGTATAACGTATAACGTATATCCCTATAACGCATAACGTATATCCTATAACGCATAACGCATAGCGTATAACGTATAACGTATAACGTATAACGTATAACGTATAACGTATAACGTATAACGTATAACGTATAACGTATAACGTATAACGTATAACGTATAACGTATAACGTATAACGTATAACGTATAACGTATAACGTATAACGTATAAACGTATAACGTATAACGTATAACGTATAACGTATAACGTATAACGTTATACCCGTATAACGTATAACGTATAAATTCTAACGCATAACGTATATACGTATAACCGTATAACGTATAACGTATAACGTATAACGTATAACGTATAACGTATAACGTATAACGTACAACGTATAATGTATAACGTATAACGTATAACGTAAACGTATAACGTAGAACGTAGAACGTATAACGTATAACGTATAACCTATAACGTATAACGTATAACGTATAACGTCTACCGCTATAACGTATAACCTATAACGTATAACGTATAACATATAACGTATGACGTGTCACGTATAAGGTAATGACCTATAACGTATAACGTATAACGTATATCCTGTTACGTATAACGTATAACGTATAACGTATAACGTATAACGTATAACGTATAACGTATAACGTATAACGTATAACGTATAACGTATAAGTATAACGTATAACGTATAACGTATAACGTACAACGTATAACGTATAGCGTATAACGTATAACGTATAACGTATAACGTATAACGTATAACGTATAACCGTATAACATATAACGTATGAAGTATCACGTATAAGGTATGACCTATACGTATAACGTATAACGTATATCCTATAACGCATAACGTATATCCTATAACGCATAACGCATAGCGTATAACGTATAACGTATAACATATAACCTATAACGTATAACGTATAACGTATAACGTATAACGTATAACGTATAACGTAATAACGTATAACGTATAACGTATAAACGTATAACGTATAACTTATAACGAATAACGTATAACGTATAACGTATAAACGTATATCGTAAAAACGTATAACGTATAAACGTATATCGTATAACGTATAACCTATGACGTATGACGTATAACGTATAACGTATAAACGTATGACGTATAAACGTATAACGTATAACGTACTATAACGTATAACGTAAAACGTATAACGTATAACGACTATAACATATAACGTATGACGTATCACCGTATAAGGAATGACCTATAACGTATAACGTATAAACGTATATCCCTATAAACGCATAACGTATATCCTATATCGCATAACGCATAGCGTATAAACGTATAACGTATAACGTATAACGTTATAACGTAAAACGTATAACGTAGAACGTATAACGTATAACGTATAACGTATAACGTATAACGTCTAACGTATAACGTAGAACGTATAAACGTATAACATAATAACGTATAACGCTATAACATATAAACGTATGACGTATCCACGTAATAAGGTATGACCTATAACGTATAACGTACTAACCGTACTATCCCTATAACGCACTAACGTATATCCTATAACGCATAACGCACTAGCGTATAACGATAACGTATAACGTATAACCGTATAACGTATAACGTATAACGTATAACGTATAACGTATAAAGTATAACCGTATAACGTATAACGTATACACGTATAACGTATAACGTATAACGTATAACGTATAACGCTAAACGTATAACGTATAACGTATAACGTATAACCGTATAACCGTAACGTATAACGTATAACGTATACGTATAACGTATAACGTATAACGTATAATAACGCTATTAACGTATAACGCTATAACGTATAACGTATAACGTATAACGTATAACGTATAACGTATAACGTATAACGTATAACGTATAACGTATAACGTATAACGTATAAACGTCTAAACGTATAAACGTAAACGTATAACGTATAACGTATAACGTATAACGTATACTAACGTATAACGTATAACGTATAACGTATAAACGTATATAACGTATAAATTCTAACGCATAACGTATAACGTATAACGTATAACGTATAACGTATAACGTATAACGTACAACGTAAAATGTATAACGTATAACGTATAACGTAAAACGTATAACGTAGAACGTAGAACGTATAACGCTATAACGTATAACGTATAACCCTATAAACGTATAACGTATAACGTATAACGTCTACCGCTATAACGTATAAACCTATAACGTATAACGTATAACATATAACGTATGACGTGTCACGTATAAGGTATGACCTATAACGTATAACGTATAACGTATATCCTGTTACACGATAACGTACTAACGTATAACGTAAACGTATAACGTATAACGTATAACGTATAACGTATAACGTATAACGTATAACGCAAGTAAGTATAACGCTATAACGTACTAACGTATAACGTACACGTATAACGTATAACGTATACGTATAACGTAATAACGTATAACGTATAACGCTATAACGTATAACGTATAACGTATAACGTATAACGTATAACGTATAACGTATAATCGTCTAATAACGTATAACGTATAACGTATAACGTATAACGTATACGTATAACGTATAACGTATACGTATAACGTATAAACGTATAAACGTATAACGTATAACGTATAACGTATAACGTATAACGTATAACGTATAACGTATAACGTATAACGTATAACGTATAACGTATAACGTAAACGTATAACGTATAACGTATAACGTATAACGTATAACGTATAACGTATAACGTATAACGTATAACGTATAACGTATAACGTATAACGTACAACGTATAACGTATATAACGTATAACGTACAACGTATAACGTATAACGTATAACGTATAACGTATAACGTATACGTATAACGTCTAACGTATAACGCATAACGTATAACGTATACGTATAACATATAACGTATGACGTATCACGTATAAGGTATGACCTATAACGTATAACGTATAACGTATATCCTGTAACGCATAACCCTATATCCTATAACGCATATCGCATAGCGTATAACGTATAACGTATAACGTATAACGTATAACGTATAACGTATAACGTATAAACGTATAACGTATAACGTATAACGTATAACGTATAACGTAGAACGTATAACGTACAACGTATAACGTGTAACGTATAACGTATAACATGTAACCGTATAACGTAAAACGTATAACGTATAACGTGTAACGTATAACGTATAACGGTATAACGTATAACGTATAACCGTATAAACGTATAACGTATAACGTATAACGTATAACGTATAACGTATAACGTCTAACGTATAACGCATAACGTATAACCGTATAACGCTATAACATATAACGTATGACGTATCACGTATAAGGTATGACCTATAACGTATAACGTATAACGTATATCCTGTAACGCATAACCTATATCCATATAACGCATAACGCATAGCGTATAACGTATAACGTATAACGTATAACGTATAAACGTATAACGTATACATATAAACGTATGACGTATCACGTATAAGGAATGACCCTATAACGTATAACGTATAACGTATATCCTATAACGCATAACCGTATATCCTATAACGCATAACGCATAGGGTATAACGTATAACGTATAACGTATAACGTATAACGTAAACGCTATAACGTATAACGTATAACGTAAACGTATAACGTATAAACGTATACGCTAAACGTATAACGTATAACGTATAACGTATAACGTATAACGTATAACGTATAACGTATAAACGTATAACGTATAACGTATAACGTATAACGTATAACGTATAACGTATAACGTATAACGTATAACGTATAACGTATAACGTATAACGTATAACGTATAACGTATAACGTATAACGTATAACGTGTAACGTATAACGTATAACGTATAACGTATAACGTATAACGTATAACGATATAACGTATAACGTGTAACGTATATCGTATAACGTACAACGTATAACGTATAACGTATAACGTATAACGTATAACGTATAACGTATAACGTATAACGTATAACGTATAACGTATAACGTATAACGTATAACGTCTAACGTATAACGCATAACGTATAACGTATAACGTATAACATATAACGTATGACGTATCACGCATAAGGTATGACCTATAACGTATAACGTATAACGTATATCGTGTAACGCATAACCTATATCCTATAACGCATATCGCATAGCGTATAACGTATAACGTATAACGTATAACGTATAACGTATAACGTATAACGTATAACGTATAACGTATAACGTATAACGTGTAACGTATATCGTATAACGTACAACGTATAACGTATAACGTATAACGTATAACGTATAACGTATAACGTATAACGTATAACGTATAACGTATAACGTATAACGTATAACGTATAACGTATAACGTATAACGTATAACGTATAACGTATAACGTATAACGTATAAATTCTAACGCATAACGTATAACGTATAACGTATAACGTATAACGTATAACGTATAACGTATAACGTATAACGTATAACGTACAACGTAAAATGTATAACGTATAACGTATAACGTAAAACGTATAACGTAGAACGTAGAACGTATAACGTATAACGTATAACGTATAACCTATAACGTATAACGTATAACGTATAACGTCTACCGTATAACGTATAACCTATAACGTATAACGTATAACATATAACGTATGACGTGTCACGTATAAGGTATGACCTATAACGTATAACGTATAACGTATATCCTGTTACGTATAACGTATAACGTATAACGTATAACGTATAACGTATAACGTATAACGTATAACGTATAACGTATAACGTATAACGTATAACGTACAACGTATAACGTACAACGTATAACGTATAGCGTATAACGTATAACGTATAACGTATAACGTATAACGTATAACGTATAACGTATAACGTATAACGTATAACGTATAACGTATAACGTATAACGTATAACGTATAACGTATAACGTATAACGTATAACGTATAACGTATAACGTATAACGTATAACGTATAACGTATAACGTATAACGTATAACGTATAACGTATAACGTATAACGTAATAACGTATAACGTATAACGTATAACGTATACGTATAACGTATAACGTATAACGTATAACGTATAACGTATAACGTATAACGTATAACGTATAACGTATAACGCTATAACGTATAACGTACAACGTATAACGTATAACGTATAACGTACAACGTATAACGTATACGTATAACGTATAACGTATAACGTATAACGTATAACGTCTAACGTATAACGCATAACGTATAACGTATAACGTATAACATATAACGTATGACGTATCACGTATAAGGTATGACCTATAACGTATAACGTATAACGTATATCCTGTAACGCATAACCTATATCCTATAACGCATATCGCATAGCGTATAACGTATAACGTATAACGTATAACGTATAACGTATAACGTATACGTATAACGTATAACGTATAACGTATAACGTATAACGTATAACGTAGAACGTATAACGTACAACGTATAACGTGTAACGTATAACGTATAACATGTAACGTATAACGTAAAACGTATAACGTATAACGTGTAACGTATAACGTATAAGGTATAACGTATAACGTATAACGTATAACGTATAACGTATAACGTATAACGTATAACGTATAACGTCTAACGTATAACGCATAACGTATAACGTATAACGTATAACATATAACGTATGACGTATCACGTATAAGGTATGACCTATAACGTATAACGTATAACGTATATCCTGTAACGCATAACCTATATCCTATAACGCATAACGCATAGCGTATAACGTATAACGTATAACGTATAACGTATAACGTATAACGTATAACATATAACGTATGACGTATCACGTATAAGGAATGACCTATAACGTATAACGTATAACGTATATCCTATAACGCATAACGTATATCCTATAACGCATAGCGCATAGGGTATAACGTATAAACGTATAACGTATAACGTATAACGTAAAACGTATAACGTATAACGTATAACGTATAACGTATAACGTATAACGTATAACGTATAACGTATAACGTATAACGTATAACGTATAACGTATAACGTATAACGTATAACGTATAACGTATAACGTATAACGTATAACGTATAACGTATAACGTATAACGTATAACGTATAACGTAAACGTATAACGTATAACGTATAACGTATAACGTATAACGTATAACGTGTAACGTATAACGTATAACGTATAACGTATAACGTATAACGTATAACGTATAACGTATAACGTGTAACGTATATCGTATAACGTACAACGTATAACGTATAACGTATAACGTATAACGTATAACGTATAACGTATAACGTATAACGTATAACGTATAACGTATAACGTATAACGTCTAACGTATAACGCATAACGTATAACGTATAACGTATAACATATAACGTATGACGTATCACGCATAAGGTATGACCTATAACGTATAACGTATAACGTATATCCTGTAACGCATAACCTATATCCTATAACGCATATCGCATAGCGTATAACGTATAACGTATAACGTATAACGTATAACGTATAACGTTATAACGTATAACGTATAACGTATAACGTATAACGTATAACGTATAACGTATAACGTATAACGTATAACGTATAACGTATAACGTATAACGGTATAACGTATAACGTATAACGTATAACGTATAACGTATAACGTATAACGTAATAACGTATAAGGTATGACCTATAACGTATAACGTATAACGTATATCCTATAACGCATAACGTATATCCTATAACGCATAACGCATAGCGTATAACGTATAACGTATAATGTATAACGTATAACGTATAACGTATAACGTATAACGTATAACGTATAACCTATAACGTATAACGTATAACGTATAACGTATAACGTATAACGTATAACGTATAAACGTATAACGTATAACGTATAACGTATAACGTATAACGTATAACGTATAACGTATAACGTATAACGTATAACGTATAACGTATAACGTATAACGTATAACGTATAACGTATAACGTATAACGTATAACGTATAACGTATAACGTATAACGTATAACGTATAACGTATAACGTATAACGTATAACGTATAACGTATAACGTATAACGTATAACGTATAAACGTATAACGTATAACGTATAACGTATAACGTATAACGTATAACGTATAACGTATAACGTATAACGTATAACGTATAACGTATAACGTATAACGTATAACGTATAACGTATAACGTATAACGTATAAATTCTAACGCATAACGTATAACGTATAACGTATAACGTATAACGTATAACGTATAACGTAAAACGTATAACGTAGAACGTATAACGTATAACGTATAACGTATAACGTATAACGTCTATCGTATAACGTAGAACGTATAACGTATAACATATAACGTATAACGTATAACATATAACGTATGACGTATCACGTATAAGGTATGACCTATAACGTATAACGTATAACGTATATCCTATAACGCATAACGTATATCCTATAACGCATAACGCATAGCGTATAACGTATAACGTATAACGTATAACGTATAACGTAAAACGTATAACGTAGAACGTATAACGTATAACGTATAACGTATAACGTATAACGTCTAACGTATAACGTAGAACGTATAACGTATAACATATAACGTATAACGTATAACATATAACGTATGACGTATCACGTATAAGGTATGACCTATAACGTATAACGTATAACGTATATCCTATAACGCATAACGTATATCCTATAACGCATAACGCATAGCGTATAACGTATAACGTATAACGTATAACGTATAACGTATAACGTATAACGTATAACGTATAACGTATAACGTATAACGTATAACGTATAACGTATAACGTATAACGTATAACGTATAACGTATAACATATAACGTATGACGTATCACGTATAAGGTATGACCTATAACGTATAACGTATAACGTATATCACTGTAACGCATAACCTATATCCTATAACGCATATCGCATAGCGTATAACGTATAACGTATAACGTATAACGTATAACGTATAACGTATAACGTATAACGTATAACGTATAACGTATAACGTATAACGTATAACGTATAACGTAGAACGTATAACGTACAACGTATAACGTGTAACGTATAACGTATAACATGTAACGTATAACGTAAAACGTATAACGTATAACGTGTAACGTATAACGTATAAGGTATAACGTATAACGTATAACGTATAACGTATAACGTATAACGTATAACGTATAACGTATAACGTCTAACGTATAACGCATAACGTATAACGTATAACGTATAACATATAACGTATGACGTATCACGTATAAGGTATGACCTATAAACGTATAACGTATAACGTATATCCTGTAACGCATAACCTATATCCTATAACGCATAACGCATAGCGTATAACGTATAACGTATAACGTATAACGTATAACGTATAACGTATAACATATAACGTATGACGTATCACGTATAAGGAATGACCTATAACGTATAACGTATAACGTATATCCTATAACGCATAACGTATATCCTATAACGCATAGCGCATAGGGTATAACGTATAACGTATAACGTATAACGTATAACGTAAAACGTATAACGTATAACGTATAACGTATAACGTATAACGTATAACGTATAACGTATAACGTATAACGTATAACGTATAACGTATAACGTATAACGTATAACGTATAACGTATAACGTATAACGTATAACGTATAACGTATAACGTATAACGTATAACGTATAACGTATAACGTATAACGTATAACGTATAACGTATAACGTATAACGTATAACGTATAACGTGTAACGTATAACGTATAACGTATAACGTATAACGTATAACGTATAACGTATAACGTATAACGTGTAACGTATATCGTATAACGTACAACGTATAACGTATAACGTATAACGTATAACGTATAAAGTATAACGTATAACGTATAACGTATAACGTATAACGTATAACGTATAACGTCTAACGTATAACGCATAACGTATAACGTATAACGTATAACATATAACGTATGACGTATCACGCATAAGGTATGACCTATAACGTATAACGTATAACGTATATCCTGTAACGCATAACCTATATCCTATAACGCATATCGCATAGAACGTATAACGTATAACGTATAACGTATAACGTATAACGTATAACGTATAACGTATAACGTATAACTAACGTATAACGTATAACGTATAACGTATAACGTATAACGTATAACGTATAACGTATAACGTATAACGTATAACGTATAACGTATAACGTATAACGTATAACGTATAACGTATAACGTATAACGTATAGGTATGACCTATAACGTATAACGTATAACGTATATCCTATAACGCATAACGTATATCCTATAACGCATAACGCATAGCGTATAACGTATAACGTATAATGTATAACGTATAACGTATAACGTATAACGTATAACGTATAACGTATAACCTATAACGTATAACGTATAACGTATAACGTATAACGTATAACGTATAACGTATAACGTATAACGTATAACGTATAACGTATAACGTATAACGTATAACGTATAACGTATAACGTATAACGTATAACGTATAACGTATAACGTATAACGTATAACGTATAACGTATAACGTATAACGTATAACGTATAACGTATAACGTATAACGTATAACGTATAACGTATAACGTATAACGTATAACGTATAACGTATAACGTATAACGTATAACGTATAACGTATAACGTATAACGTATAACGTATAACGTATAACGTATAACGTATAACGTATAACGTATAACGTATAACGTATAACGTATAACGTATAACGTATAACGTATAACGTATAACGTATAACGTATAAATTCTAACGCATAACGTATAACGTATAACGTATAACGTATAACGTATAACGTATAACGTAAAACGTATAACGTAGAAACGTATAACGTATAACGTATAACGTATAACGTATAACGTCTATCGTATAACGTAGAACGTATAACGTATACATATAACGTATAACGTATAACATATAACGTATGACGTATCACGTATAAGGTATGACCTATAACGTATAACGTATAACGTATATCCTATAACGCATAACGTATATCCTATAACGCATAACGCATAGCGTATAACGTATAACGTATAACGTATAACGTATAACGTAAAACGTATAACGTAGAACGTATAACGTATAACGTATAACGTATAACGTATAACGTCTAACGTATAACGTAGAACGTATAACGTATAACATATAACGTATAACGTATAACATATAACGTATGACGTATCACGTATAAGGTATG
>NW_027480131.1:0-36870 GCF_051014685.1 Ptiloglossa arizonensis | reverse complement strand
CGAGTTTCTACCTTCAGACGCAACAGGAATTTTTGGGTTAGGTCAATCCGTTCGCGAGATATGGGAGTTTGAAGCCAAGAAATGGTTAAGAAGGCAAAAAATTTTGCGCAATTCTGCTGCTCCAAGCGCTTAACCAGAATGCCCTAGGGAAAAAATACACATACCGTTGTAATCGGCCGAGTTTCTACTTTCAGATGCAATAGGAATTTTTGGGTTAGGTCAATCCGTTCGCGAGATATGGGAGTTTGAAGCCAAGAAATAGTTGAGAAGGCAAAATATTTTCGCAATTCTGCTGCTCCAAACGCATAACCAAAATGGCCTAGGGAAAAAATACGCATACCTTTGTAATCGGGCGAGTTTCTACTTTCAGACGCAACAGGAATTTTTGGGTTAGGTCAATCCGTTCGCGAGATATGGGAGTTTGAAGCCAAGAAATAGTTGAGAAGGCAAAATATTTTTCGCAATTCTGCTGCTGCAAACGCATAACCAGAATGGCCTAGGGGAAAAATACACATACCGTTGTAATCGGGCAAGTTTCTACTTCCAGTTACAATAGGAATTTTTGGGTTCGGTCAATCCGTTCGCGAGATATGGGACTTTGAAGCTAAGATATGGTTGACAAGACAACAAATTTTTCGCCCTTCTGCTGCTCCAATCGCTTAACCAGAATGGGCTAGGGAAAAAATACACATACCGTTGTAATCGGGCGAGTTTCTACTTTCAGTTACAATAGGAATTTTGGGGTTCGGTCAATCCGTTCGCGAGATATGGGACTTTGAAGCTAAGAAATGGTTGAGAAGACAACAAATTTTTCGCAATTCTGCTGCTCCAAACGCTTAACCAGAATGGGCTAGGGAAAAAATACACATACCGTTGTAATCGGGAGAGTTTCTACTTTCACAAGCATCAGGAATTTTTGGGTTTGGTCAATCCGCTCGCGAGATATGGGAGTTTGAAGCCAAGAAATGGTTGAGAAGGCATACAATTTTTCGCAATTCTGCCGATCCAAACGCTTAACCAGAATGGCCTAGGGGAAAAATTCACGTACCGTTGTAATCGGGCGAGTTTCTACTTTCAGATGCAATAGGAATTTTTGGGTTAGGTCAATCCGTTCGCGAGATATGGGAGTTTGAAGCCAAGGAATGGTTGAGAAGGCAACAAATTTTTCGCAATTCTGCTGCTCCAACGCTTAACCAGAATGGCCTAGGGAAAAATACACATACCGTTGTAATCGGCGAGTTTCTACCTTCAAATTCAATAGGAATTTTTGGGTTAGATCAATCCGTTCGCGCGATATGAGAGTTTGAAGCTAAGAAATGGTTGAGAAGACAACAAATTTTTCGCAATTCTGCTTCTCCAAACGCTTAACCAGAATGGCCTAGGGAAAAAATACGCACACCGTTGTAATCGGGCGAGTTTCTACTTTCAGACGCAGCAGGAATTTTTGGGTTTGGTCAATCCGTTCGCGAGATATGGGACTTTGAAGCTAAGAAATGGTTGAGAAGACAACAAATTTTTCGCAATTCTGCTGCTCCAAACGCTTAACCAGAATGGGCTAGGGAAAAAATACACCTAGCGTTGTAATCGGGAGAGTTTCTACTTTCACAAGCAACAGGAATTGTTGGGCTTGGTCAATCCGTTCGCGAGATATGGGAGTTTGAAGCCAAGGAATGGTTGAGAAGGCAAAAGATTTTTCGCAATTCTGCTGCTCCAAACGCTTAACCAGAATGGCCTAGGGAAAAAATACACATACCGTTGTAATCGGGCGAGTTTCTACCTTCAAATTCAATAGGAATTTTAGGGTTAGATCAATCCGTTCGCGCGATATGAGAGTTTGAAGCTAAGAAATGGTTGAGAAGACAACAAATTTTTCGCACTTCTGCTGCTCCAATCGCTTATCCAGAATGCCCTAGGGGAAAAATACACATACCGTTGTAATCGGGAGAGTTTCTACTTTCAGACACAGAAGGAATTTTTGGGTTTGGTCAATCGGTTCGCGAGATATGGGACTTTGAAAGTAAGAAATGGTTGAGAAGACAACAAATTTTTCTCAATTCTGCTGCTCCAAACGCTTAACCAGAATGGCCTAGGGAAAAAATACACATGCCGTTGTAATCGGGCGAGTTTCTACTTTCAGACGCAACAGGAATTTTTGGGTTAGGTCAATCCGTTCGCGAGATATGGGAGTTTGAAGCCAAGAAATGGTTGAGAAGGCAAATAATTTTTCGCAATTCTGCTGCTCCAAACGCTTAACCAGAATGGCCTAGGGAAAAAATACACATACCGTTGTAATCGGGCGAGTTTCTACTTTCAGACGCAACAGGAATTTTTGGGTTAGGTCAATCCGTTCGCGAGATATGGGAGTTTGAAGCCAAGGAATGGTTGAGAAGGCAAAAAATTTTTCGCAATTCTGCTGCTCCAACCGATTAACCAGAATGGCCTAGGGAAAAAATACACATACCGTTGTAATCGGGCGAGTTTCTACCTTCAAATTCAATAGGAATTTTTGGGTTAGATCAATCCGTTCGCGCGATATGAGAGTTTGAAGCTAAGAAATGGTTGAGAAGACAACAAATTTTTCGCAATTCTGCTTCTCCAAACGCTCAACCAGAATGGCCTAGGGAAAAAATACGCACACCGTTGTAATCGGGCGAGTTTCTACTTTCAGACGCAGCAGGAATTTTTGGGTTTGGTCAATCCGTTCGCGAGATATGGGACTTTGAAGCTAAGAAATGGTTGAGAAGACAACAAATTTTTCGCAATTCTGCTGCTCCAAACGCTTAACCAGAATGTGCTAGGGAAAAAATACACATACCGTTGTAATCGGGAGAGTTTCTACTTTCACAAGCAACAGGAATTGTTGGGATTGGTCAATCCGTTCGCGAGATATGGGAATTTGAAGCCAAGGAATGGTAGAGAAGGCAAAAAATTTTTCGCAATTCTGCTGCTCCAAACGCTTAACCAGAATGGCCTAGGGAAAAAATACACATACCGTTGTAATCGGGCGAGTTTCTACCTTCAAATTCAATAGGAATTTTTGAGTTAGATCAATCCGTTCGCGCGATATGAGAGTTTGAAGCTAAGAAATGGTTGAGAAGACAACAAATTTTTCGCACTTCTGCTGCTCCAATCGCTTAACCAGGATGCCCTAGGGGAAAAATACACATACCGTTGTAATCGGGAGAGATTCTACTTTCAGACGCAGCAGGAATTTTTGGATTTGGTCAATCCGTTCGCGAGATATGGGAGTTTGAAGCCAAGGAATGGTTGAGAAGGCAACAAATTTTTCGCAATTCTGCTGCTCCAAACGCTTAACCAGAATGGCCTAGGGAAAAAATACACATGCCGTTGTAATCGGGCGAGTTTCTACTTTCAAATTCAATAGGAATATTTGGGTTAGATCAATCCGTTCGCGCGATATGAGAGTTTGAAGCTAAGAAATGGTTGAGAAGACAACAAATTTTGCGCACTTCTGCTGCTCCAATCGCTTATCCAGAATGCCCTAGGGGAAAAATACACATACCGTTGTAATCGGGAGAGTTTCTACTTTCAGACGCAGCAGGAATTTTTGGGTTTGGTCAATCCGTTCGCGAGATATGGGAGTTTGAAGCCAAGAAATGGTTGAGAAGGCATAAAATTTTTCGCAATTCTGCCGATCCAAACGCTTAACCAGAATGGCCTAGGGGAAAAATTCACGTACCGTTGTAATCGGGCGAGTTTCTACTTTCAGATGCAATAGGAATTTTTGGGTTAGGTCAATCCGTTCGCGAGATATGGGAGTTTGAAACTAAGAAATAGTTGAGGAGACAACAAATTTTTCGCACTTCTGCTGCTCCAAACGCTTAACCAGACTGGCCTAGGGAAAAAATACACATACCGTTGTAATCGGGCGTGTTTCTACTTTCAGATGCAACAGGAATTTTTGGGTTAGGTCTATCCGTTCGCGAGATATGCGAGTTTGAAGCCAAGAAATGGTTGAGAAGGCAAAAAATTTTTCGCAATTCTGCAGCTCCAAACGCTTAACCAGAATGGCCTAGGGAAAAAATACACATACCGTTGTAATCGGGCGAGTTTCTACTTTCAGACGCAACAGGAATTTTTGGGTTAGGTCAATCCGTTCGCGAGATATGGGAGTTTGAAGCCAAGGAATGGTTGAGAAGGCAAATAATTTTTCGCAATTCTGCTGCTCCAAACGCTTAACCAGAATGGCCCAGGGAAAAAATACACATACCGTTGTAATCGGGCGAGTTTCTACCTTCAAATTCAATAGGAATTTTTGGGTTAGATCAATCCGTTCGCGCGATATGATTGTTTGAAGCTAAGAAATGGTTGAGAAGACAACAAATTTTTCGCAATTCTGCTGCTCCAAACGCTTAACCAGAATGGCCTAGGGAAAAAATACACATACCGTTGTAATCGGGCGAGTTTCTACTTTCAGATGCAACAGGAATTTTTGGGTTTGGTCAATCGGTTCGCGAGATATGGGACTTTGAAGCTAAGAAATGGTTGAGAAGACAACAAATTTTTCGCAATTCTGCTTCTCCAAACGCTTAACCAGAATGGCCTAGGGAAAAAATACGAACACCGTTGTAATCGGGCGAGTTTCTACTTTCAGATACAATAGGAATTTTTGGGTTCGGTTAATCCGTTCGCGAGATATGGGACTTTGAAGCTAAGAAATGGTTGACAAGACAACAAATTTCTCGCACTTCTGCTGCTCCGATCGCTTAACCAGAATGCCCTAGGGGAAAAATACACGTACCGTTGTAATCGGGCGAGTTTCTACTTTCAGATGCATAAGGAATTTTTGGGTTAGGTCAATCCGTTCGCGAGATATGGGAGTTTGAAGACAAGAAATGGTTGACAAGACAACAAATTTTTCGCACTTCTGCTGCTCCAATCGCTTAACAAGAATGCCCTAGGGGAAAAATACACGTACCGTTGTAATCGGGCGAGTTTCTTGTTTCAGATGCATAAGGAATTTTTGGGTTAGGTCAATCCGTTCGCGAGATATGGGAGTTTGGAGACAAGAAATGGTTGAGAAGGCAAAAAATTTTTCGCAATTTTGCTGCTCCAAACGCTTAACCAGAATGCCCTAGGGAAAAAATACACACACCGTTGTAATCGGGAGAGTTTCTACATTCAAATTCAATAGGAATTTTTGGGTTAGGTCAATCCGTTCGCGAGATATGAGAGTTTGAAGCTAAGAAATGGTTGAGAAGACAACAAATTTTTCGCAAATCTGCTGCTCCAAACGTTTAACCAGAATGCCCTAGGGGAAAAATACACGTACCGTTGTAATCGGGAGAGTTTCTACTTTCAGATGCATAAGGAATTTTTGGGTTAGGTCAATCCGTTCGCGAGATATGGGAGTTTGAAGACAAGAAATGGTTGAGAAGGCAAAAAATTTTTCGCATTTCTGCTGCTCCGAACGCTTAACCAGAGTGCCTTAGGGAAAAAATACAAATACCGTTGTAATCGGGCGAGTTTCTACTTTCAGATACAATAGGAATTTTTGGGTTCGGTTAATCCGTTCGCGAGATATGGGACTTTGAAGCTAAGAAATGGTTGACAAGACAACAAATTTCTCGCAATTCTGCTGCACCAAACGCTTAAGCAGAATGGGCTAGGGAAAAAATACACATACCGTTGTAATCGGGCGAGTTTCTACTTTCAGTCGCAACAGGAATTTTTGGGTTAGGTCAATCCGTTCGCGAGATATGGGAGTTTGAAGCCAAGAAATGGTTGAGAAGGCAAAAAATTTTTCGCAATTTTCTGTTACAAACGCTTAACCAGAATGCCCTAGGGAAAAAATACACATACCGGTGTAATCGGGCGAGTTTCTGCTTTCAAATGCAATAGGAATTTTTGGGTTAGGTCAATCCGTTCGCGAGATATGAGAGTTTGAAGCTAAGAAATGATTGAGAAGACAACAAATTTTTCGCAATTCTGCTGTTCCAAACGCTTAACCAGAATGGCCTAGGGAATAAATACGCATACCGTTGTAATCGGGCGAGATTCTACTTTCAGATACGATAGGAATTTTTGGGTTCGGTTAATCCGTTCGCGAGATATGGGACAATGAAGCTAAGAAATGGTTGACAAGACAACAAATTTCTCGCACTTCTGCTGCTCCAATCGCTTAACCAGAATGCCCTAGGGTAAAAATACACGTACCGTAGTAATCGGGCGAGTTTTTTCTTTCAGATGCATAAGGAATTTTTGGGTTAGGTCAATCCGTTCGCGAGATATGGGAGTTTGAAGACAAGAAATGGTTAAGAAGGCAAAAAATTTTTCGCAATTCTGCTGCTCCGAAAGCTTAACCAGAATGCTTTAGGGAAAAAATACACATACCGTTGTAATCGGGCGAGTTTCTACTTTCAGATACATAAGGAATTTTTGGGTTAGGTCAATCCGTTCGCGAGATATGGGAGTTTGAAGCTAAGAAATGGTTGAGAAGGCAAAAGATTTTTCGCAATTCTGCTGCTCCAATCGCTTAACCAGAATGCCCTAGGGGAAAAATACACGTACCGTTGTAATCGGGAGAGTTTTTACTTTCAGATGCATAAGGAATTTTTGGGTTAGATCAATCCGTTCGCGAGATATGGGAGTTTGAAGACAAGAAATGGTTGAGAAGGCAAAAGATTTTTCGCAAATCTGCTGCTCCAAACGCTTAACCAGAATGGCCTAGGGAATAAATACGCATACCGTTGTAATCGGGCGAGTTTCTACTTTCAGATACAATAGGAATTTTTGGGTTCGGTCAATCCGTTCGCGAGATATGGGACTTTGAAGCTAAGAAATGGTTGAGAAGGCAAAAGATTTTTCGCAAATCTGCTGCTCCAAACGCTTAACCAGAATGGCCTAGGGAAAAAATACGCATACTGTTGTAATCGGGCGAGTTTCTACATTCAGATACAATAGGAATTTTTGGGTTCTGTCTATCCGTTCGCGAGATATGGGACTTTGAAGCTAAGAAATGGTTGACAAGACAACAAATTTTTCTCACTTCTGCTGCTCCAATCGCTTAACCAGAATGCCCTAGGGGAAAAATACACGTACCGTTGTAATCGGGAGAGTTTCTACTTTCAGATACATAAGGAATTTTTGGGTTAGTTCAATCCGTTCGCGAGATATGGGAGTTTGAAGCCAAGAAATGGTTGAGAAGGCAAAAGATTTTTCGCAAATCTGCTGCTCCAAACGCTTAACCAGAATGGCCTAGGGAAAAAATGCACATACCGTTGTAATCGGGCGAGTTTCTACTTTCAGACGCAACAGGAATTTTTGGGTTAGGTCAATCCGTTCGCGAGATATGGGAGTTTGAAGCCAAGGAATGGTTGAGAAGGCAAAAAATTTTTCGCAATTCTGCTGCTCCAAACGCTTAACCAGAATGGCCTAGGGAAAAAATACACATACCGTTGTAATCGGGCGAGTTTCTACTTTCAGACGCAGAAGGAATTTTTGGGTTTGGTCAATCGGTTCGCGAGATATGGGACTTTGAAACTAAGAAATGGTTGAGAAGACAACAAATTTTTCGCAATTCTGCTGCTCCAAACGCTTAACCAGAATGGCCTAGGGAAAAAATACACATACCGTTGTAATCGGGCGAGTTTCTACTTTCAGATGCAATAGGAATTTTTGGGTTAGGTCAATCCGTTCGCGAGATATGGGAGTTTGAAGCCAAGGAATGGTTGAGAAGGCAACAAATTTTTCGCAATTCTGCTGCTCCAAACGCTTAACCAGAATGGCCTAGGGAAAAATACACATACCGTTGTAATCGGGCGAGTTTCTACCTTCAAATTCAATAGGAATTTTTGGGTTAGATCAATCCGTTCGCGCGATATGAGAGTTTGAAGCTAAGAAATGGTTGAGAAGACAGCAAATTTTTCGCAATTCTGCTTCTCCAAACGCTTAACCAGAATGGCCTAGGGAAAAAATACGCACACCGTTGTAATCGGGCGAGTTTCTACTTTCAGACGCAGCAGGAATTTTTGGGTTTGGTCAATCCGTTCGCGAGATATGGGACTTTGAAGCTAAGAAATGGTTGAGAAGACAACAAATTTTTCGCAATTCTGCTGCTCCAAACGCTTAACCAGAATGGGCTAGGGAAAAAATACACCTACCGTTGTAATCGGGAGAGTTTCTACTTTCACAAGCAACAGGAATTGTTGGGCTTGGTCAATCCGTTCGCGAGATATGGGAGTTTGAAGCCAAGGAATGGTTGAGAAGGCAAAAAATTTTTCGCAATTCTGCTGCTCCAAACGCTTAACCAGAATGGCCTAGGGAAAAAATACACATACCGTTGTAATCGGGCGAGTTTCTACCTTCAAATTCAATAGGAATTTTAGGGTTAGATCAATCCGTTCGCGCGTTATGAGAGTTTGAAGCTAAGAAATGGTTGAGAAGACAACAAATTTTTCGCACTTCTGCTGCTCCAATCGCTTATCCAGAATGCCCTAGGGGAAAAATACACATACCGTTGTAATCGGGAGAGTTTCTACTTTCAGACACAGAAGGAATTTTTGGGTTTGGTCAATCGGTTCGCGAGATATGGGACTTTGAAAGTAAGAAATGGTTGAGAAGGCAAATAATTTTTCGCAATTCTGCTGCTCCAAACGCTTAACCAGAATGGCCTAGGGAAAAAATACACATACCGTTGTAATCGGGCGAGTTTCTACTTTCAGACGCAACAGGAATTTTTGGGTTAGGTCAATCCGTTCGCGAGATATGGGAGTTTGAAGCCAAGGAATGGTTGAGAAGGCAAAAAATTTTTCGCAATTCTGCTGCTCCAACCGATTAACCAGAATGGCCTAGGGAAAAAATACACATACCGTTGTAATCGGGCGAGTTTCTACCTTCAAATTCAATAGGAATTTTTGGGTTAGATCAATCCGTTCGCGCGATATGAGAGTTTGAAGCTAAGAAATGGTTGAGAAGACAACAAATTTTTCGCAATTCTGCTTCTCCAAACGCTCAACCAGAATGGCCTAGGGAAAAAATACGCACACCGTTGTAATCGGGCGAGTTTCTACTTTCAGACGCAGCAGGAATTTTTGGGTTTGGTCAATCCGTTCGCGAGATATGGGACTTTGAAGCTAAGAAATGGTTGAGAAGACAACAAATTTTTCGCAATTCTGCTGCTCCAAACGCTTAACCAGAATGTGCTAGGGAAAAAATACACATACCGTTGTAATCGGGAGAGTTTCTACTTTCACAAGCAACAGGAATTGTTGGGATTGGTCAATCCGTTCGCGAGATATGGGAATTTGAAGCCAAGGAATGGTAGAGAAGGCAAAAAATTTTTCGCAATTCTGCTGCTCCAAACGCTTAACCAGAATGGCCTAGGGAAAAAATACACATACCGTTGTAATCGGGCGAGTTTCTACCTTCAAATTCAATAGGAATTTTTGAGTTAGATCAATCCGTTCGCGCGATATGAGAGTTTGAAGCTAAGAAATGGTTGAGAAGACAACAAATTTTTCGCACTTCTGCTGCTCCAATCGCTTAACCAGGATGCCCTAGGGGAAAAATACACATACCGTTGTAATCGGGAGAGTTTCTACTTTCAGACGCAGCAGGAATTTTTGGGTTTGGTCAATCCGTTCGCGAGATATGGGAGTTTGAAGCCAAGGAATGGTTGAGAAGGCAACAAATTTTTCGCAATTCTGCTGCTCCAAACGCTTAACCAGAATGGCCTAGGGAAAAAATACACATGCCGTTGTAATCGGGCGAGTTTCTACTTTCAAATTCAATAGGAATATTTGGGTTAGATCAATCCGTTCGCGCGATATGAGAGTTTGAAGCTAAGAAATGGTTGAGAAGACAACAAATTTTGCGCACTTCTGCTGCTCCAATCGCTTATCCAGAATGCCCTAGGGGAAAAATACACATACCGTTGTAATCGGGAGAGTTTCTACTTTCAGACGCAGCAGGAATTTTTGGGTTTGGTCAATCCGTTCGCGAGATATGGGAGTTTGAAGCCAAGAAATGGTTGAGAAGGCATAAAATTTTTCGCAATTCTGCCGATCCAAACGCTTAACCAGAATGGCCTAGGGGAAAAATTCACGTACCGTTGTAATCGGGCGAGTTTCTACTTTCAGATGCAATAGGAATTTTTGGGTTAGGTCAATCCGTTCGCGAGATATGGGAGTTTGAAACTAAGAAATAGTTGAGGAGACAACAAATTTTTCGCACTTCTGCTGCTCCAAACGCTTAACCAGACTGGCCTAGGGAAAAAATACACATACCGTTGTAATCGGGCGTGTTTCTACTTTCAGATGCAACAGGAATTTTTGGGTTAGGTCTATCCGTTCGCGAGATATGCGAGTTTGAAGCCAAGAAATGGTTGAGAAGGCAAAAAATTTTTCGCAATTCTGCAGCTCCAAACGCTTAACCAGAATGGCCTAGGGAAAAAATACACATACCGTTGTAATCGGGCGAGTTTCTACTTTCAGACGCAACAGGAATTTTTGGGTTAGGTCAATCCGTTCGCGAGATATGGGAGTTTGAAGCCAAGGAATGGTTGAGAAGGCAAATAATTTTTCGCAATTCTGCTGCTCCAAACGCTTAACCAGAATGGCCCAGGGAAAAAATACACATACCGTTGTAATCGGGCGAGTTTCTACCTTCAAATTCAATAGGAATTTTTGGGTTAGATCAATCCGTTCGCGCGATATGATTGTTTGAAGCTAAGAAATGGTTGAGAAGACAACAAATTTTTCGCAATTCTGCTGCTCCAAACGCTTAACCAGAATGGCCTAGGGAAAAAATACACATACCGTTGTAATCGGGCGAGTTTCTACTTTCAGATGCAACAGGAATTTTTGGGTTTGGTCAATCGGTTCGCGAGATATGGGACTTTGAAGCTAAGAAATGGTTGAGAAGACAACAAATTTTTCGCAATTCTGCTTCTCCAAACGCTTAACCAGAATGGCCTAGGGAAAAAATACGAACACCGTTGTAATCGGGCGAGTTTCTACTTTCAGATACAATAGGAATTTTTGGGTTCGGTTAATCCGTTCGCGAGATATGGGACTTTGAAGCTAAGAAATGGTTGACAAGACAACAAATTTCTCGCACTTCTGCTGCTCCGATCGCTTAACCAGAATGCCCTAGGGGAAAAATACACGTACCGTTGAAATCGGGCGAGTTTCTACTTTCAGACGCAATAGGAATTTTTCGGTTAAGTCAATCCGTTCGCGAGATATGGGAGTTTGAAGCTAAGAAATGGTTTAGAAGACAACAAATTTTTCGCAATTCTGCTGCACCAAACGCTTAACCAGAATGGGCTAGGGAAAAAATACACATACCGTTGTAATCGGGCGAGTTTCTACTTTCAGACGCAACAGGAATTTTTGGGTTAGGTCAATCCGTTCGCGAGATATGGGAGTTCGAAGCCACGAAATGGTTGAGAAGGCAAAAAATTTTGCGCAATTCTGCTGCTCCAAACTCTTAACCAGAATGGCCTAGGGATAAAATACACATACCGTTGTAATCGGGCGAGTATCTACATTCAGTTAAAATAGGAATTGTTGGGTTCGGTCAATCCGTTCGCGAGATATGGGACTTTGAAGCTAAGAAATGGTTGACAAGACAACAAATTTTTCGCACTTCTGCTGCTCCAATCGCTTAACAAGAATGCCCTAGGGGAAAAATACACGTACCGTTGTAATCGGGCGAGTTTCTTGTTTCAGATGCATAAGGAATTTTTGGGTTAGGTCAATCCGTTCGCGAGATATGGGAGTTTGGAGACAAGAAATGGTTGAGAAGGCAAAAAATTTTTCGCAATTTTGCTGCTCCAAACGCTTAACCAGAATGCCCTAGGGAAAAAATACACACACCGTTGTAATCGGGAGAGTTTCTACATTCAAATTCAATAGGAATTTTTGGGTTAGGTCAATCCGTTCGCGAGATATGAGAGTTTGAAGCTAAGAAATGGTTGAGAAGACAACAAATTTTTCGCAAATCTGCTGCTCCAAACGTTTAACCAGAATGCCCTAGGGGAAAAATACACGTACCGTTGTAATCGGGAGAGTTTCTACTTTCAGATGCATAAGGAATTTTTGGGTTAGGTCAATCCGTTCGCGAGATATGGGAGTTTGAAGACAAGAAATGGTTGAGAAGGCAAAAAATTTTTCGCATTTCTGCTGCTCCGAACGCTTAACCAGAGTGCCTTAGGGAAAAAATACAAATACCGTTGTAATCGGGCGAGTTTCTACTTTCAGATACAATAGGAATTTTTGGGTTCGGTTAATCCGTTCGCGAGATATGGGACTTTGAAGCTAAGAAATGGTTGACAAGACAACAAATTTCTCGCAATTCTGCTGCACCAAACGCTTAAGCAGAATGGGCTAGGGAAAAAATACACATACCGTTGTAATCGGGCGAGTTTCTACTTTCAGTCGCAACAGGAATTTTTGGGTTAGGTCAATCCGTTCGCGAGATATGGGAGTTTGAAGCCAAGAAATGGTTGAGAAGGCAAAAAATTTTTCGCAATTTTCTGTTACAAACGCTTAACCAGAATGCCCTAGGGAAAAAATACACATACCGGTGTAATCGGGCGAGTTTCTGCTTTCAAATGCAATAGGAATTTTTGGGTTAGGTCAATCCGTTCGCGAGATATGAGAGTTTGAAGCTAAGAAATGATTGAGAAGACAACAAATTTTTCGCAATTCTGCTGTTCCAAACGCTTAACCAGAATGGCCTAGGGAATAAATACGCATACCGTTGTAATCGGGCGAGATTCTACTTTCAGATACGATAGGAATTTTTGGGTTCGGTTAATCCGTTCGCGAGATATGGGACAATGAAGCTAAGAAATGGTTGACAAGACAACAAATTTCTCGCACTTCTGCTGCTCCAATCGCTTAACCAGAATGCCCTAGGGTAAAAATACACGTACCGTAGTAATCGGGCGAGTTTTTTCTTTCAGATGCATAAGGAATTTTTGGGTTAGGTCAATCCGTTCGCGAGATATGGGAGTTTGAAGACAAGAAATGGTTAAGAAGGCAAAAAATTTTTCGCAATTCTGCTGCTCCGAAAGCTTAACCAGAATGCTTTAGGGAAAAAATACACATACCGTTGTAATCGGGCGAGTTTCTACTTTCAGATACATAAGGAATTTTTGGGTTAGGTCAATCCGTTCGCGAGATATGGGAGTTTGAAGCTAAGAAATGGTTGAGAAGGCAAAAGATTTTTCGCAATTCTGCTGCTCCAATCGCTTAACCAGAATGCCCTAGGGGAAAAATACACGTACCGTTGTAATCGGGAGAGTTTTTACTTTCAGATGCATAAGGAATTTTTGGGTTAGATCAATCCGTTCGCGAGATATGGGAGTTTGAAGACAAGAAATGGTTGAGAAGGCAAAAGATTTTTCGCAAATCTGCTGCTCCAAACGCTTAACCAGAATGGCCTAGGGAATAAATACGCATACCGTTGTAATCGGGCGAGTTTCTACTTTCAGATACAATAGGAATTTTTGGGTTCGGTCAATCCGTTCGCGAGATATGGGACTTTGAAGCTAAGAAATGGTTGAGAAGGCAAAAGATTTTTCGCAAATCTGCTGCTCCAAACGCTTAACCAGAATGGCCTAGGGAAAAAATACGCATACTGTTGTAATCGGGCGAGTTTCTACATTCAGATACAATAGGAATTTTTGGGTTCTGTCTATCCGTTCGCGAGATATGGGACTTTGAAGCTAAGAAATGGTTGACAAGACAACAAATTTTTCTCACTTCTGCTGCTCCAATCGCTTAACCAGAATGCCCTAGGGGAAAAATACACGTACCGTTGTAATCGGGAGAGTTTCTACTTTCAGATACATAAGGAATTTTTGGGTTAGTTCAATCCGTTCGCGAGATATGGGAGTTTGAAGCCAAGAAATGGTTGAGAAGGCAAAAGATTTTTCGCAAATCTGCTGCTCCAAACGCTTAACCAGAATGGCCTAGGGAAAAAATGCACATACCGTTGTAATCGGGCGAGTTTCTACTTTCAGACGCAACAGGAATTTTTGGGTTAGGTCAATCCGTTCGCGAGATATGGGAGTTTGAAGCCAAGGAATGGTTGAGAAGGCAAAAAATTTTTCGCAATTCTGCTGCTCCAAACGCTTAACCAGAATGGCCTAGGGAAAAAATACACATACCGTTGTAATCGGGCGAGTTTCTACTTTCAGACGCAGAAGGAATTTTTGGGTTTGGTCAATCGGTTCGCGAGATATGGGACTTTGAAACTAAGAAATGGTTGAGAAGACAACAAATTTTTCGCAATTCTGCTGCTCCAAACGCTTAACCAGAATGGCCTAGGGAAAAAATACACATACCGTTGTAATCGGGCGAGTTTCTACTTTCAGACGCAACAGGAATTTTTGGATTAGGTCAATCCGTTCGCGAGATATGGGAGTTTGAAGCCAAGAAATGGTTGAGAAGGCAAAAAATTTTTCGTAATTCTGCAGCTCCAAACTCTTAACCAGAATGGCCTTGGGAAAAAATACACATACCGTTGTAATCGGGCGAGTTTCTACTTTCAGACGCAACAGGAATTTTTGGGTTAGGTCAATCCGTTCGCGAGATATGGGAGTTTGAAGCCAAGGAATGGTTGAGAAGGCAAAAAATTTTTCGCAATTCTGCTGCTCCAAACGCTTAACCAGAATGGCCTAGGGAAAAAATACATATACCGTTGTAATCAGGCGAGTTTCTACTTTCAAATTCAATAGGAATTTTTGGGTTAGATCAATCCGTTCGCGCGATATGAGAGTTTGAAGCTAAGAAATGGTTGAGAAGACAACAAATTTTGCGCACTTCTGCTGCTCCAATCGCTTAACCAGAATGCCCTAGGGGAAAAATACACATACCGTTGTAATCGGGAGAGTTTCTACTTTCAGACGCAGCAGGAATTTTTGGGTTTGGTCAATCCGTTCGCGAGATATGGGTCTTTGAAGCTAAGAAATGGTTGAGAAGGCAACAAATTTTTCTCAATTCTGCTGCTCCAAACGCTTAACCAGAATGGCCTAGAGGAAAAATACACATACCATTGTAATCGGGCGAGTTTCTACTTTCAAATTCAATAGGAATTTTTGGGTTAGATCAATCCGTTCGCGCGATATGAGAGTTTGAAGCCAAGAAATGGTTGAGAAGGCAAAAGATTTTTCGCAATTCTGCTGCTCCAAACGCTTAACCAGAATGCCCTAGGGAAAAAATACACATACCGTTGTAATCGGGCGAGTTTCTAGTTTCAGACGCAACAGGAATTTTTGGGTTAGGTCAATCCGTTCGCGAGATATGGGAGTTTGAAGCCAAGGAATGGTTGAGAAGGCAAAAAATTTTTCGCAATTCTGCTGCTCCAAACGCTTAACCAGAATGGCCTAGGGAAAAAATACATATACCGTTGTAATCGGGCGAGTTTCTACTTTCAAATTCAATAGGAATTTTTGGGTTAGATCAATCCGTTCGCGCGATATGAGAGTTTGAAGCTAAGAAATGGTTGAGAAGACAACAATTTTTTCGCAAATCTGCTGCTCCAAACGCTTAACCAGAATGGCCTAGGGAAAAAATACGCATACCGTTGTAATCGGGCGAGTTTCTACATTCAGATACAATAGGAATTCTTGGGTTCTGTCAATCCGTTCGCGAGATATGGGACTTTGAAGCTAAGAAATGGTTGACAAGACAACAAATTTTTCGCACTTCTGCTGCTCCAATCGCTTAACCAGAATGCCCTAGTGGAAAAATACACGTACCGTTGTAATCGGGAGAGTTTCTACTTTCAGATGCATAAGGAATTTTTGGGTTAGGTCAATCCGTTCGCGAGATATGGGAGTTTGAAGACAAGAAATGGTTGAGAAGACAACAAATTTTTCGCAATTCTGCTGCTCCAAACGCTTAACCAGAATGGGCTAGGGAAAAAATACACATACCGTTGTAATCGGGAGAGTTTCTACTTTCACAAGCAACAGGAATTTTTGGGTTAGATCAATCCGTTCGCGCGATATGAGAGTTTGAAGCTAAGAAATGGTTGAGAAGACATCAAATTTTTCGCACTTCTGCTGCTCCAATCGCTTAACCAGGATGCCCTAGGGGAAAAATACACATACCGTTGTAATCGGGCGAGTTTCTACTTTCAGACGCAGAAGGAATTTTTGGGTTTGGTCAATCGGTTCGCGAGATATGGGACTTTGAAACTAAGAAATGGTTGAGAAGACAACAAATTTTTCGCAATTCTGCTGCTCCAAACGCTTAACCAGAATGGCCTAGGGAAAAAATACACATACCGTAGTAATCGGGCGAGTTTCTACTTTCAGACGCAACAGGAATTTTTGGATTAGGTCAATCCGTTCGCGAGATATGGGAGTTTGAAGCCAAGAAATGGTTGAGAAGGCAAAAAATTTTTCGCAATTCTGCAGCTCCAAACTCTTAACAAGAATGGCCTTGGGAAAAAATACACATACCGTTGTAATCGGGCGAGTTTCTACTTTCAGACGCAACAGGAATTTTTGGGTTAGGTCAATCCGTTCGCGAGATATGGGAGTTTGAAGCTAAGGAATGGTTGAGAAGGCAAAAAATTTTTCGCAATTCTGCTGCTCCAAACGCTTAACCAGAATGGCCTAGGGAAAAAATACATATACCGTTGTAATCGGGCGAGTTTCTACTTTCAAATTCAATAGGAATTTTTGGGTTAGATCAATCCGTTCGCGCGATATGAGAGTTTGAAGCTAAGAAATGGTTGAGAAGACAACAAATTTTGCGCACTTCTGCTGCTCCAATCGCTTAACCAGAATGCCCTAGTGGAAAAATACACGTACCGTTGTAATCGGGAGAGTTTCTACTTTCAGATGCATAAGGAATTTTTGGGTTAGGTCAATCCGTTCGCGAGATATGGGAGTTTGAAGACAAGAAATGGTTGAGAAGACAACAAATTTTTCGCAATTCTGCTGCTCCAAACGCTTAACCAGAATGGGCTAGGGAAAAAATACACATACCGTTGTAATCGGGAGAGTTTCTACTTTCACAAGCAACAGGAATTTTTGGGTTAGATCAATCCGTTCGCGCGATATGAGAGTTTGAAGCTAAGAAATGGTTGAGAAGACATCAAATTTTTCGCACTTCTGCTGCTCCAATCGCTTAACCAGGATGCCCTAGGGGAAAAATACACATACCGTTGTAATCGGGCGAGTTTCTACTTTCAGACGCAGAAGGAATTTTTGGGTTTGGTCAATCGGTTCGCGAGATATGGGACTTTGAAACTAAGAAATGGTTGAGAAGACAACAAATTTTTCGCAATTCTGCTGCTCCAAACGCTTAACCAGAATGGCCTAGGGAAAAAATACACATACCGTAGTAATCGGGCGAGTTTCTACTTTCAGACGCAACAGGAATTTTTGGATTAGGTCAATCCGTTCGCGAGATATGGGAGTTTGAAGCCAAGGAATGGTTGAGAAGGCAAAAAATTTTTCGCAATTCTGCAGCTCCAAACTCTTAACAAGAATGGCCTTGGGAAAAAATACACATACCGTTGTAATCGGGCGAGTTTCTACTTTCAGACGCAACAGGAATTTTTGGGTTAGGTCAATCCGTTCGCGAGATATGGGAGTTTGAAGCTAAGGAATGGTTGAGAAGGCAAAAAATTTTTCGCAATTCTGCTGCTCCAAACGCTTAACCAGAATGGCCTAGGGAAAAAATACATATACCGTTGTAATCGGGCGAGTTTCTACTTTCAAATTCAATAGGAATTTTTGGGTTAGATCAATCCGTTCGCGCGATATGAGAGTTTGAAGCTAAGAAATGGTTGAGAAGACAACAAATTTTGCGCACTTCTGCTGCTCCAATCGCTTAACCAGAATGCCCTAGGGGAAAAATACACATACCGTTGTAATCGGGAGAGTTTCTACTTTCAGACGCAGCAGGAATTTTTGGGTTTGGTCAATCCGTTCGCGAGTTATGGGTCTTTGAAGCTAAGAAATGGTTGAGAAGGCAACAAATTTTTCGCAATTCTGCTGCTCCAAACGCTTAACCAGAATGGCCTAGAGGAAAAATACACATACCGTTGTAATCGGGCGAGTTTCTACTTTCAAATTCAATAGGAATTTTTGGGTTAGATCAATCCGTTCGCGCGATATGAGAGTTTGAAGCCAAGAAATGGTTGAGAAGGCAAAAGATTTTTCGCAATTCTGCTGCTCCAAACGCTTAACCAGAATGCCCTAGGGAAAAAATACACATACCGTTGTAATCGGGCGAGTTTCTACCTTCAGACGCAACAGGAATTTTTGGGTTAGGTCAATCCGTTCGCGAGATATGGGAGTTTGAAGCCAAGAAATGGTTGAGAAGGCAAAAAATTTTGCGCAATTCTGCTGCTCCAAACGCTTAACCAGAATGCCCTAGGGAAAAAATACACATACCGTTGTAATCGGCCGAGTTTCTACTTTCAGATGCAATAGGAATTTTTGGGTTAGGTCAATCCGTTCGCGAGATATGGGTCTTTGAAGCTAAGAAATGGTTGAGAAGGCAACAAATTTTTCGCAATTCTGCTGCTCCAAACGCTTAACCAGAATGGCCTAGAGGAAAAATACACATACCGTTGTAATCGGGCGAGTTTCTACTTTCAAATTCAATAGGAATTTTTGGGTTAGATCAATCCGTTCGCGCGATATGAGAGTTTGAAGCCAAGAAATGGTTGAGAAGGCAAAAGATTTTTCGCAATTCTGCTGCTCCAAACGCTTAACCAGAATGCCCTAGGGAAAAAATACACATACCGTTGTAATCGGGCGAGTTTCTAGTTTCAGACGCAACAGGAATTTTTGGGTTAGGTCAATCCGTTCGCGAGATATGGGAGTTTGAAGCCAAGGAATGGTTGAGAAGGCAAAAAATTTTTCGCACTTCTGCTGCTCCAATCGCTTAACCAGGATGCCCTAGGGGAAAAATACACATACCGTTGTAATCGGGCGAGTTTCTACTTTCAGACGCAGAAGGAATTTTTGGGTTTGGTCAATCGGTTCGCGAGATATGGGACTTTGAAACTAAGAAATGGTTGAGAAGACAACAAATTTTTCGCAATTCTGCTGCTCCAAACGCTTAACCAGAATGGCCTAGGGAAAAAATACACATACCGTTGTAATCGGGCGAGTTTCTACTTTCAGACGCAACAGGAATTTTTGGATTAGGTCAATCCGTTCGCGAGATATGGGAGTTTGAAGCCAAGAAATGGTTGAGAAGGCAAAAAATTTTTCGCAATTCTGCAGCTCCAAACTCTTAACCAGAATGGCCTTGGGAAAAAATACACATACCGTTGTAATCGGGCGAGTTTCTACTTTCAGACGCAACAGGAATTTTTGGGTTAGGTCAATCCGTTCGCGAGATATGGGAGTTTGAAGCCAAGGAATGGTTGAGAAGGCAAAAAATTTTTCGCAATTCTGCTGCTCCAAACGCTTAACCAGAATGGCCTAGGGAAAAAATACATATACCGTTGTAATCGGGCGAGTTTCTACTTTCAAATTCAATAGGAATTTTTGGGTTAGATCAATCCGTTCGCGCGATATGAGAGTTTGAAGCTAAGAAATGGTTGAGAAGACAACAAATTTTGCGCACTTCTGCTGCTCCAATCGCTTAACCAGAATGCCGTAGGGGAAAAATACACATACCGTTGTAATCGGGAGAGTTTCTACTTTCAGACGCAGCAGGAATTTTTGGGTTTGGTCAATCCGTTCGCGAGATATGGGTCTTTGAAGCTAAGAAATGGTTGAGAAGGCAACAAATTTTTCGCAATTCTGCTGCTCCAAACGCTTAACCAGAATGGCCTAGAGGAAAAATACACATACCGTTGTAATCGGGCGAGTTTCTACTTTCAAATTCAATAGGAATTTTTGGGTTAGATCAATCCGTTCGCGCGATATGAGAGTTTGAAGCCAAGGAATGGTTGAGAAGGCAAAAGGTTTTTCGCAATTCTGCTGCTCCAAACGCTTAACCAGAATGCCCTAGGGAAAAAATACACATACCGTTGTAATCGGGCGAGTTTATAGTTTCAGACGCAACAGGAATTTTTGGGTTAGGTCAATCCGTTCGCGAGATATGGGAGTTTGAAGCTAAGAAATGGTTGAGAAGGCAACAAATTTTTCGCACTTCTGCTGCTCCAAACGCTTAACCAGAATGGCCTAGGGAAAAAATACACATACCGTTGTAATCGGGCGAGTTTCTACCTTCAGACGCAACAGGAATTTTTGGGTTAGGTCAATCCGTTCGCGAGATATGGGAGTTTGAAGCCAAGAAATGGTTGAGAAGGCAAAAAATTTTGCGCAATTCTGCTGCTCCAAACGCTTAACCAGAATGGCCTAGGGAAAAAATACATATACCGTTGTAATCGGGCGAGTTTCTACTTTCAAATTCAATAGGAATTTTTGGGTTAGATCAATCCGTTCGCGCGATATGAGAGTTTGAAGCTAAGAAATGGTTGAGAAGACAACAAATTTTGCGCACTTCTGCTGCTCCAATCGCTTAACCAGAATGCCGTAGGGGAAAAATACACATACCGTTGTAATCGGGAGAGTTTCTACTTTCAGACGCAGCAGGAATTTTTGGGTTTGGTCAATCCGTTCGCGAGATATGGGTCTTTGAAGCTAAGAAATGGTTGAGAAGGCAACAAATTTTTCGCAATTCTGCTGCTCCAAACGCTTAACCAGAATGGCCTAGAGGAAAAATACACATACCGTTGTAATCGGGCGAGTTTCTACTTTCAAATTCAATAGGAATTTTTGGGTTAGATCAATCCGTTCGCGCGATATGAGAGTTTGAAGCCAAGGAATGGTTGAGAAGGCAAAAGGTTTTTCGCAATTCTGCTGCTCCAAACGCTTAACCAGAATGCCCTAGGGAAAAAATACACATACCGTTGTAATCGGGCGAGTTTATAGTTTCAGACGCAACAGGAATTTTTGGGTTAGGTCAATCCGTTCGCGAGATATGGGAGTTTGAAGCTAAGAAATGGTTGAGAAGGCAACAAATTTTTCGCACTTCTGCTGCTCCAAACGCTTAACCAGAATGGCCTAGGGAAAAAATACACATACCGTTGTAATCGGGCGAGTTTCTACCTTCAGACGCAACAGGAATTTTTGGGTTAGGTCAATCCGTTCGCGAGATATGGGAGTTTGAAGCCAAGAAATGGTTGAGAAGGCAAAAAATTTTGCGCAATTCTGCTGCTCCAAACGCTTAACCAGAATGCCCTAGGGAAAAAATACACACACCGTTGTAATCGGCCGAGTTTCTGCTTTCAGATGCAATAGGAATTTTTGGGTTAGGTCAATCCGTTCGCGAGATATGGGAGTTTGAAGCCAAGAAATAGTTGAGAAGGCAAAATATTTTTCGCAATTCTGCTGCTCCAAACGCATAACCAGAATGGCCTAGGGAAAAAATACGCATACCGTTGTAATCGGGCGAGTTTCTACTTTCAGACGCAGCAGGAATTTTTGGGTTTGGTCAATCCGTTCGCGAGATATGGGAGTTTGAAGCCAAGAAATAGTTGAGAAGGCAAAATATTTTTCGCAATTCTGCTGCTCCAAACGCTTAACCAGAATGCCCTAGGGGAAAAATACATATACCGTTGTAATCGGGCGAGTTTCTACTTTCAGATACAATAGGAATTTTTGGGTTCGGTCAATCCGTTCGCGAGATATGGGACTTTGAAGCAAAGAAATGGTTGAGAAGGCAAAAGATTTTTCGCAATTCTGCTGCTCCAAACGCATAACCAGAATGGGCTAGGGAAAAAACACACATACCGTTGTAATCGGGAGAGTTTCTACTTTCACAAGCATCAGGAATTTTTGGGTTTGGTCAATCCGCTCGCGAGATATGGGAGTTTGAAGCCAAGAAATGGTTGAGAAGGCATAAAATTTTTCGCAATTCTGCTGATCCAAACGCTTAACCAGAATGGCCTAGGGAAAAAATACACGTACCGTTGTAATCGGGCGAGTTTCTACTTTCAGATGCAATAGGAATTTTTGGGTTAGGTCAATCCGTTCGCGAGATATGGGAGTTTGAAGCAAAGAAATGGTTGAGAAGGCAAAAGATTTTTCGCAATTCTGCTGCTCCAAACGCTTAACCAGAATGGCCTAGGGAAAAAATACAAATACCGTTGTAATCGGGCGAGTTTCTACTTTCAGACGCAACAGGAATTTTTGGGTTAGGTCAATCCGTTCGCGAGATATGGGAGTTTGAAGCCAAGGAATGGTTGAGAAGGCAACAAATTTTTCGCAATTCTGCTGCTCCAAACGCTTAACCAGAATGGCCTAGGGGAAAAATACACATACCGTTGTAATCGGGCGAGTTTCTACTTTCAAATTCAATAGGAATTTTTGGGTTAGATCAATCCGTTCGCGCGATATGAGAGTTTGAAGCCAAGAAATGGTTGAGATGGCAAAAGGTTTTTCGCAATTCTGCTGCTCCAAACGCTTAACCAGAATGCCCTAGGGAAAAAATACACATACCGTTGTAATCGGGCGAGTTTCTACTTTCAGACGCAACAGGAATTTTTGGGTTAGGTCAATACGTTCGCGAGATATGGGAGTTTGAAGCTAAGAAATGGTTGAGAAGGCAACAAATTTTTCGCACTTCTGCTGCTCCAAACGCTTAACCAGAATGGCCTAGGGAAAAAATACGCATACCGTTGTAATCGGGCGAGTTTCTACTTTCAGACGCAACAGGAATTTTTGGGTTAGGTCAATCCGTTCGCGAGATATGGGACTTTGAAGCTAAGATATGGTTGAGAAGACAACAAATTTTTCGCAATTCTGCTGCTCCAAACGCTTAACCAGAATGCGCTAGGGAAAAAATACACATACCGTTGTAATCGGGAGAGTTTCTACTTTCACAAGCATCTGGAATTTTTGGGTTTGGTCAATCCGCTCGCGAGATATGGGAGTTTGAAGCCAAGAAATGGTTGAGAAGGCAAAAAATTTTTCGCAATTCTGCAGCTCCAAACGCTTAACCAGAATGGCCTAGGGAAAAAATACACATACCGTTGTAATCGGGCGAGTTTCTACTTTCAGATACAATAGGAACTTTTGGGTTAGGTCAATCCGTTCGCGAGATATGGGACTTTGAAGCTAAGAAATGGTTGACAAGACAACAAATTTCTCGCACTTCTGCTGCTCCAATCGCTTAACCAGAATGCCCTAGGGGAAAAATACACGTACCGTTGTAATCGGGCGAGTTTCTACTTTCAGATACATAAGGAATTTTTGGGTTAGGTCAATCCGTTCGCGAGATATGGGAGTTTGAAACTAAGAAATGGTTGAGAAGGCAAAAGATTTTTCGCAATTCTGGTGCTCCAAACGCTTAACCAGAATGCCCTAGGGAAAAAATACACATACCGTCGTAATCGGGCGAGTTTCTACTTTCAAATGCAATAGGAATTTTTGGGTTAGGTCAATCCGTTCGCGAGATATGAGAGTTTGAAGCTAAGAAATGGTTGAGAAGACAACAAATTTTTCGCAATTCTGCTGCTCCAAACGCTTAACCAGAATGGGCTAGGGAAAAAATACACATACCGTTGTAATCGGGAGAGTTTCTACTTTCACAAGCATCTGGAATTTTTGGGTTTGGTCAATCCGCTCGCGAGATATGGGAGTTTGAAGCCAAGAAATGGTTGAGAAGGCAAAAGATTTTTCGCAATTCTGCTGCTCCAAACGCTTAACCAGAATGCCCTTGGGAAAAAATAAACATACCGTTGTAATCGGGCGAGTTTCTACTTTCAAATGCAATAGGAATTTTTGGGTTAGGTCAATCCGTTCGCGAGATATGAGAGTTTGAAGCTAAGAAATGGTTGAGAAGAAAACAAATTTTTCGCAAATCTGCTGCTCCAAACGCTTAACAGAATGGCCTAAGGAATAAATACGCATACCGTTGTAATCGGGCGAGTTTCTACTTTCAGACGCAACAGGAATTTTTGGGTTAGGTCAATACGTTCGCGAGATATGGGAGTTTGAAGCTAAGAAATGGTTGAGAAGGCAACAAATTTTTCGCACTTCTGCTGCTCCAAACGCTTAACCAGAATGGCCTAGGGAAAAAATACACATACCGTCGTAATCGGGCGAGTTTCTACTTTCAAATGCAATAGGAATTTTTGGGTTAGGTCAATCCGTTCGCGAGATATGAGAGTTTGAAGCTAAGAAATGGTTGAGAAGACAACAAATTTTTCGCAATTCTGCTGCTCCAAACGCTTAACCAGAATGGGCTAGGGAAAAAATACACATACCGTTGTAATCGGGAGAGTTTCTACTTTCACAAGCATCTGGAATTTTTGGGTTTGGTCAATCCGCTCGCGAGATATGGGAGTTTGAAGCCAAGAAATGGTTGAGAAGGCAAAAGATTTTTCGCAATTCTGCAGCTCCAAACTCTTAACCAGAATGGCCTTGGGAAAAAATACACATACCGTTGTAATCGGGCGAGTTTCTACTTTCAGACGCAACAGGAATTTTTGGGTTTGGTCAATCCGTTCGCGAGATATGGGTCTTTGAAGCTAAGAAATGGTTGAGAAGACAACAAATTTTCCGCAATTCTGCTGCTCCAAACGCTTAACCAGAATGCCCTAGGGGAAAAATACACATACCGTCGTAATCGGGCGAGTTTCTACTTTCAAATGCAATAGGAATTTTTGGGTTAGGTCAATCCGTTCGCGAGATATGAGAGTTTGAAGCTAAGAAATGGTTGAGAAGACAACAAATTTTTCGCACTTCTGCTGCTCCAATCGCTTAACCAGAATGCCCTAGGGGAAAAATACACATACCGTTGTAATCGGGCAAGTTTCTTCTTTGAGATGCATAAGGAATTTTTGGGTTAGGTCAATCCGTTCGCGAGATATGGGAGTTTGAAGACAAGAAATGGTTGAGAAGGCAAAAAATTTTTCGCAATTTTGCTGCTCCAAAGGCTTAACCAGAATGCCCTAGGGAAAAAATACACATACCATTGTAATCGGGCGAGTTTCTACATTCAAATGCAATAGGAATTTTTGGGTTAGGTCAATCCGTTCGCGAGATATGAGAGTTTAAAGCTAAGAAATGGTTGAGAAGACAACAAATTTTTCGCAATTCTGCTGCTCCAAACGCTTAACCAGAATGGCCTAGGGAAAAAATACACATACCGTTGTAATCGGGCGAGTTTCTACTTTCAGACGCAACAGGAATTTTTGGATTAGGTCAATCCGTTCGCGAGATATGGGAGTTTGAAGCCAAGAAATGGTTGAGAAGGCAAAAAATTTTTCGCAATTCTGCAGCTCCAAACTCTTAACCAGAATGGCCTTGGGAAAAAATACACATACCGTTGTAATCGGGCGAGTTTCTACTTTCAGACGCAACAGGAATTTTTGGGTTAGGTCAATCCGTTCGCGAGATATGGGAGTTTGAAGCCAAGGAATGGTTGAGAAGGCAAAAAATTTTTCGCAATTCTGCTGCTCCAAACGCTTAACCAGAATGGCCTAGGGAAAAAATACATATACCGTTGTAATCAGGCGAGTTTCTACTTTCAAATTCAATAGGAATTTTTGGGTTAGATCAATCCGTTCGCGCGATATGAGAGTTTGAAGCCAAGAAATGGTTGAGAAGGCAACAAATTTTTCGCACTTCTGCTGCTCCAAACGCTTAACCAGAATGGCCTAGGGAAAAAATACACATACCGTTGTAATCGGGCGAGTTTCTACCTTCAGGCGCAACAGGAATTTTTGGGTTAGGTCAATCCGTTCGCGAGATATGGGAGTTTGAAGCCAAGAAATGGTTGAGAAGGCAAAAAATTTTGCGCAATTCTGCTGCTCCAAACGCTTAACCAGAATGCCCTAGGGAAAAAATACACATACCGTTGTAATCGGGCGAGTTTCTACTTTCAGACGCAGCAGGAATTTTTGGGCTTGGTCAATCCGTTCGCGAGATATGGGTCTTTGAAGCTAAGAAATGGTTGAGAAGACAACAAATTTTCCGCAATTCTGCTGCTCCAAACGCTTAACCAGAATGCCCTAGGGGAAAAATACATATACCGTTGTAATCGGGCGAGTTTCTACTTTCAGATACAATAGGAATTTTTGGGTTCGGTCAATCCGTTCGCGAGATATGGGACTTTGAAGCAAAGAAATGGTTGAGAAGGCAAAAGATTTTTCGCAATTCTGCTGCTCCAAACGCATAACCAGAATGGGCTAGGGAAAAAATACACATACCGTTGTAATCGGGAGAGTTTCTACTTTCACAAGCATCAGGAATTTTTGGGTTTGGTCAATCCGCTCGCGAGATATGGGAGTTTGAAGCCAAGAAATGGTTGAGACGGCAAAAAATTTTTCGCAATTCTGCAGCTCCAAACGCTTAACCAGAATGGCCTAGGGAAAAAATACACATACCGTTGTAATCGGGCGAGTTTCTACTTTCAGACGCAACAGGAATTTTTGGGTTAGGTCAATCCGTTCGCGAGATATGGGAGTTTGAAGCCAAGAAATGGTTGAGAAGGCATAAAATTTTTCGCAATTCTGCTGATCCAAACGCTTAACCAGAATGGCCTAGGGGAAAAATACACATACCGTTGTAATCGGGCGAGTTTCTACTTTCAGACGCAACAGGAATTTTTGGGTTAGGTCAATACGTTCGCGAGATATGGGAGTTTGAAGCTAAGAAATGGTTGAGAAGGCAACAAATTTTTCGCACTTCTGCTGCTCCAAACGCTTAACCAGAATGGCCTAGGGAAAAAATACGCATACCAATGTAATCGGGCGAGTTTCTACTTTCAGACGCAACAGGAATTTTTGGGTTAGGTCAATCCGTTCGCGAGATATGGGACTTTGAAGCTAAGATATGGTTGAGAAGACAACAAATTTTTCGCAATTCTGCTGCTCCAAACGCTTAACCAGAATGGGCTAGGGAAAAAATTCACATACCGTTGTAATCGGGAGAGTTTCTACTTTCACAAGCATCAGGAATTTTTGGGTTTGGTCAATCCGCTCGCGAGATATGGGAGTTTGAAGCCAAGAAATGGTTGAGAAGGCAAAAAATTTTTCGCAATTCTGCAGCTCCAAACGCTTATCCAGAATGGCCTAGGGAAAAAATACACATACCGTTGTAATCGGGCGAGTTTCTACTTTCAGGCGCAACAGGAATTTTTGGGTTAGGTCAATCCGTTCGCGAGATATGGGAGTTTGAAGCCAAGGAATGGTTGAGAAGGCAAAAAATTTTTCGCAATTCTGCTGCTCCAAACGCTTAACCAGAATGGCCTAGGGAAAAAATACACATACCGTTGTAATCGGGCGAGTTTCTACTTTCAAATTCAATAGGAATTTTTGGGTTAGATCAATCCGTTCGCGCGATATGAGAGATTGAAGCTAAGAAATGGTTGAGAAGACAACAAATTTTTCGCACTTCTGCTGCTCCAATCGCTTAACCAGAATGCCGTAGGGGAAAAATACACATACCGTTGTAATCGGGCGAGTTCCTACTTTCAGACGCAGAAGGAATATTTGGGTTTGGTCAATCGGTTCGCGAGATATGGGACTTTGAAGCTAAGAAATGGTTGAGAAGACAACAAATTTTTCGCAATTCTGCTACTCCAAACGCTTAACCAGAATGGCCTAGGGAAAAAATACGCACACCGTTGTAATCGGGCGAGTTTCTACTTTCAGATACATAAGGAATTTTTGGGTTAGGTCAATCCGTTCGCGAGATATGGGAGTTGAAGCTAAGAAATGGTTGAAAAGGCAAAAGATTTTTCGCAATTCTGCTGCTCCAAACGCTTAACCAGAGTGCCCTAGGGAAAAAATACACATACCGTTGTAATCGGGCGAGTTTCTACTTTCAAATGCAATAGGAATTTTTGGGTTAGGTCAATCCGTTCGCGAGATATGAGAGTTTGAAGCTAAGAAATGGTTGAGAAGACAACAAATTTTTCGCAAATCTGCTGTACCAAACGCTTAACCAGAATGGGCTAGGGAAAAAATACACATACCGTTGTAATCGGGCGAGTTTCTACTTTCAGACGCAACAGGAATTTTTGGGTTAGGTCAATCCGTTCGCGAGATATGGGAGTTTGAAGCCAAGAAATGGTTGAGAAGGCATAAAATTTTTCGCAATTTTGCTGATCCAAACGCTTAACCAGAATGGCCTAGGGGAAAAATACACGTACCGTTGTAATCGGGCGAGTTTCTACTTTCAGATGCAATAGGAATTTTTGGGTTAGGTCAATCCGTTCGCGAGATATGGGAGTTTGAAGCCAAGAAATGGTTGAGACGGAAAAAAATTTTTCGCAATTCTGCAGCTCCAAACGCTTAACCAGAATGGCCTAGGGAAAAAATACACATACCGTTGTAATCGGGCGAGTTTCTACTTTCAGACGCAACAGGAATTTTTGGGTTAGGTCAATCCGTTCGCGAGATATGGGAGTTTGAAGCCAAGGAATGGTTGAGAAGGCAACAAATTTTTCGCAATTCTGCTGCTCCAAACGCTTAACCAGAATGGCCTAGGGGAAAAATACACATACCGTTGTAATCGGGCTAGTTTCTACTTTCAAATTCAATAGGAATTTTTGGGTTAGATCAATCCGTTCGCGCGATATGAGAGTTTGAAGCCAAGAAATGGTTGAGAAGGCAAAAGATTTTTCGCAATTCTGCTGCTCCAAACGCTTAACCAGAATGCCCTAGGGAAAAAATACACATACCGTTGTAATCGGGCGAGTTTCTACTTTCAGACGCAACAGGAATTTTTGGGTTAGGTCAATACGTTCGCGAGATATGGGAGTTTGAAGCTAAGAAATGGTTGAGAAGGCAACAAATTTTTCGCACTTCTGCTGCTCCAAACGCTTAACCAGAATGGCCTAGGGATAAAATACGCATACCGTTGTAATCGGGCGAGTTTCTACTTTGAGACGCAACAGGAATTTTTGGGTTAGGTCAATCCGTTCGCGAGATATGGGACTTTGAAGCTAAGATATGGTTGAGAAGACAACAAATTTTTCGCAATTCTGCTGCTCCAAACGCTTAACCAGAATGGGCTAGGGAAAAAATACACATACCGTTGTAATCGGGAGAGTTTCTACTTTCACAAGCATCAGGAATTTTTGGGTTTGGTCAATCCGCTCGCGAGATATGGGAGTTTGAAGCCAAGGAATGGTTGAGAAGGCAACAAATTTTTCGCAATTCTGCTGCTCCAAACGCTTAACCAGAATGGCCTAGGGGAAAAATACACATACCGTTGTAATCGGGCTAGTTTCTACTTTCAAATTCAATAGGAATTTTTGGGTTAGATCAATCCGTTCGCGCGATATGAGAGTTTGAAGCCAAGAAATGGTTGAGAAGGCAAAAGATTTTTCGCAATTCTGCTGCTCCAAACGCTTAACCAGAATGCCCTAGGGAAAAAATACACATACCGTTGTAATCGGGCGAGTTTCTACTTTCAGACGCAACAGGAATTTTTGGGTTAGGTCAATACGTTCGCGAGATATGGGAGTTTGAAGCTAAGAAATGGTTGAGAAGGCAACAAATTTTTCGCACTTCTGCTGCTCCAAACGCTTAACCAGAATGGCCTAGGGAAAAAATACGCATACCGTTGTAATCGGGCGAGTTTCTGCTTTGAGACGCAACAGGAATTTTTGGGTTAGGTCAATCCGTTCGCGAGATATGGGACTTTGAAGCTAAGATATGGTTGAGAAGACAACAAATTTTTCGCAATTCTGCTGCTCCAAACGCTTAACCAGAATGGGCTAGGGAAAAAATACACATACCGTTGTAATCGGGAGAGTTTCTACTTTCACAAGCATCAGGAATTTTTGGGTTTGGTCAATCCGCTCGCGAGATATGGGAGTTTGAAGCCAAGAAATGGTTGAGAAGGCAAAAAATTTTTCGCAATTCTGCAGCTCCAAACGCTTATCCAGAATGGCCTAGGGAAAAAATACACATGCCGTTGTAATCGGGCGAGTTTCTACTTTCAGGCGCAACAGGAATTTTTGGGTTAGGTCAATCCGTTCGCGAGATATGGGAGTTTGAAGCCAAGGAATGGTTGAGAAGGCAAAAAATTTTTCGCAATGCTGCTGCTCCAAACGCTTAACCAGAATGGCCTAGGGAAAAAATACACATACCGTTGTAATCGGGCGAGTTTCTACTTTCAAATTCAATAGGAATTTTTGGGTTAGATCAATCCGTTCGCGCGATATGAGAGATTGAAGCTAAGAAATGGTTGAGAAGACAACAAATTTTTCGCACTTCTGCTGCTCCAATCGCTTAACCAGAATGCCGTAGGGGAAAAATACACATACCGTTGTAATCGGGCGAGTTCCTACTTTCAGACGCAGAAGGAATATTTGGGTTTGGTCAATCGGTTCACGAGATATGGGACTTTGAAGCTAAGAAATGGTTGAGAAGACAACAAATTTTTCGCAATTCTGCTACTCCAAACGCTTAACCAGAATGGCCTAGGGAAAAAATACGCACACCGTTGTAATCGGGCGAGTTTCTACTTTCAGACACATAAGGAATTTTTGGGTTAGGTCAATCCGTTCGCGAGATATGGGAGTTGAAGCTAAGAAATGGTTGAAAAGGCAAAAGATTTTTCGCAATTCTGCTGCTCCAAACGCTTAACCAGAGTGCCCTAGGGAAAAAATACACATACCGTTGTAATCGGGCGAGTTTCTACTTTCAAATGCAATAGGAATTTTTGGGTTAGGTCAATCCGTTCGCGAGATATGAGAGTTTGAAGCTAAGAAATGGTTGAGAAGACAACAAATTTTTCGCAATTCTGCTGCTCCTAACGCTTAACCAGAATGGCCTAGGGAAAAAATACACATACCGTTGTAATCGGGCGAGTTTCTACTTTCAGACGCAACAGGAATTTTTGGGTTAGGTCAATCCGTTCGCGAGATATGGGAGTTTGAAGCCAAGGAATGGTTGAGAAGGCAAAAAATTTTTCGCAATTCTGCTGCTCCAAACGCTTAACCAGAATGCTGTAGGGGAAAAATACACATACCGTTGTAATCGGGCGAGTTCCTACTTTCAGACGCAGAAGGAATATTTGGGTTTGGTCAATCGGTTCGCGAGATATGGGACTTTGAAGCTAAGAAATGGTTGAGAAGACAACAAATTTTTCGCAATTCTGCTACTCCAAACGCTTAACCAGAATGGCCTAGGGAAAAAATACGCACACCGTTGTAATCGGGCGAGTTTCTACTTTCAGACACATAAGGAATTTTTGGGTTAGGTCAATCCGTTCGCGAGATATGGGAGTTGAAGCTAAGAAATGGTTGAAAAGGCAAAAGATTTTTCGCAATTCTGCTGCTCCAAACGCTTAACCAGAGTGCCCTAGGGAAAAAATACACATACCGTTGTAATCGGGCGAGTTTCTACTTTCAAATGCAATAGGAATTTTTGGGTTAGGTCAATCCGTTCGCGAGATATGAGAGTTTGAAGCTAAGAAATGGTTGAGAAGACAACAAATTTTTCGCAATTCTGCTGCTCCAAACGCTTAACCAGAATGGCCTAGGGAAAAAATACACATACCGTTGTAATCGGGCGAGTTTCTACTTTCAGACGCAACAGGAATTTTTGGATTAGGTCAATCCGTTCGCGAGATATGGGAGTTTGAAGCCAAGAAATGGTTGAGAAGGCAAAAAATTTTTCGCAATTCTGCAGCTCCAAACTCTTAACCAGAATGGCTTTGGGAAAAAATACATATACCGTTGTAATCAGGCGAGTTTCTACTTTCAAATTCAATAGGAATTTTTGGGTTAGATCAATCCGTTCGCGCGATATGAGAGTTTGAAGCCAAGAAATGGTTGAGAAGGCAACAAATTTTTCGCACTTCTGCTGCTCCAAACGCTTAACCAGAATGGCCTAGGGAAAAAATACACATACCGTTGTAATCGGGCGAGTTTCTACCTTCAGACGCAACAGGAATTTTTGGGTTAGGTCAATCCGTTCGCGAGATATGGGAGTTTGAAGCCAAGAAATGGTTGAGAAGGCAAAAAATTTTGCGCAATTCTGCTGCTCCAAACGCTTAACCAGAATGCCCTAGGGAAAAAATACACATACCGTTGTAATCGGGCGAGTTTCTACTTTCAGACGCAGCAGGAATTTTTGGGTTTGGTCAATCCGTTCGCGAGATATGGGTCTTTGAAGCTAAGAAATGGTTGAGAAGACAACAAATTTTCCGCAATTCTGCTGCTCCAAACGCTTAACCAGAATGCCCTAGGGGAAAAATACATATACCGTTGTAATCGGGCGAGTTTCTACTTTCAGATACAATAGGAATTTTTGGGTTCGGTCAATCCGTTCGCGAGATATGGGACTTTGAAGCAAAGAAATGGTTGAGAAGGCAAAAGATTTTTCGCAATTCTGCTGCTCCAAACGCATAACCAGAATGGGCTAGGGAAAAAATACACATACCGTTGTAATCGGGAGAGTTTCTACTTTCACAAGCGTCAGGAATTTTTGGGTTTGGTCAATCCGCTCGCGAGATATGGGAGTTTGAAGCCAAGAAATGGTTGAGACGGCAAAAAATTTTTCGCAATTCTGCAGCTCCAAACGCTTAACCAGAATGGCCTAGGGAAAAAATACACATACCGTTGTAATCGGGCGAGTTTCTACTTTCAGACGCAACAGGAATTTTTGGGTTAGGTCAATCCGTTCGCGAGATATGGGAGTTTGAAGCCAAGAAATGGTTGAGAAGGCATAAAATTTTTCGCAATTCTGCTGATCCAAACGCTTAACCAGAATGGCCTAGGGGAAAAATACACGTACCGTTGTAATCGGGCGAGTTTCTACTTTCAGATGCAATAGGAATTTTTGGGTTAGGTCAATCCGTTCGCGAGATATGGGAGTTTGAAGCCAAGAAATGGTTGAGACGGCAAAAAATGTTTCGCAATTCTGCAGCTCCAAACGCTTAACCAGAATGGCCTAGGGAAAAAATACACATACCGTTGTAATCGGGCGAGTTTCTACTTTCAGACGCAACAGGAATTTTTGGGTTAGGTCAATCCGTTCGCGAGATATGGGAGTTTGAAGCCAAGGAATGGTTGAGAAGGCAACAAATTTTTCGCAATTCTGCTGCTCCAAACGCTTAACCAGAATGGCCTAGGGGAAAAATACACATACCGTTGTAATCGGGCGAGTTTCTACTTTCAGATGCAATAGGAATTTTTGGGTTAGGTCAATCCGTTCGCGAGATATGGGAGTTTGAAGCCAAGAAATGGTTGAGACGGCAAAAAATTTTTCGCAATTCTGCAGCTCCAAACGCTTAACCAGAATGGCCTAGGGGAAAAATACACGTACCGTTGTAATCGGGCGAGTTTCTACTTTCAGACGCAACAGGAATTTTTGGGTTAGGTCAATCCGTTCGCGAGATATGGGAGTTTGAAGCTAAGAAATGGTTGAGAAGGCAACAAATTTTTCGCACTTCTGCTGCTCCAAACGCTTAACCAGAATGGCCTAGGGAAAAAATACGCATACCGTTGTAATCGGGCGAGTTTCTACTTTCAGACGCAACAGGAATTTTTGGGTTAGGTCAATCCGTTCGCGAGATATGGGACTTTGAAGCTAAGATATGGTTGAGAAGACAACAAATTTTTCGCAATTCTGCAGCTCCAAACGCTTATCCAGAATGGCCTAGGGAAAAAATACACATACCGTTGTAATCGGGCGAGTTTCTACTTTCAGGCGCAACAGGAATTTTTGGGTTAGGTCAATCCGTTCGCGAGATATGGGAGTTTGAAGCCAAGGAATGGTTGAGAAGGCAAAAAATTTTTCGCAATTCTGCTGCTCCAAACGCTTAACCAGAATGGCCTAGGGAAAAAATACACATACCGTTGTAATCGGGCGAGTTTCTACTTTCAAATTCAATAGGAATTTTTGGGTTAGATCAATCCGTTCGCGCGATATGAGAGATTGAAGCTAAGAAATGGTTGAGAAGACAACAAATTTTTCGCACTTCTGCTGCTCCAATCGCTTAACCAGAATGCCGTAGGGGAAAAATACACATACCGTTGTAATCGGGCGAGTTCCTACTTTCAGACGCAGAAGCAATATTTGGGTTAGGTCAATCCGTTCGCGAGATATGGGAGTTGAAGCTAAGAAATGGTTGAAAAGGCAAAAGATTTTTCGCAATTCTGCTGCTCCAAACGCTTAACCAGAGTGCCCTAGGGAAAAAATACACATACCGTTGTAATCGGGCGAGTTTCTACTTTCAAATGCAATAGGAATTTTTGGGTTAGGTCAATCCGTTCGCGAGATATGAGAGTTTGAAGCTAAGAAATGGTTGAGAAGACAACAAATTTTTCGCAAATCTGCTGTACCAAACGCTTAACCAGAATGGGCTAGGGAAAAAATACACATACCGTTGTAATCGGGCGAGTTTCTACTTTCAGACGCAACAGCAATTTTTGGGTTAGGTCAATCCGTTCGCGAGATATGAGAGATTGATGCTAAGAAATGGTTGAGAAGACAACAAATTTTTCGCAAATCTGCTGCTCCAAACGCTTAACCAGAATGGCCTAGGGAAAAAATACCCATACCGTTGTAATCGGGCGAGTTTCTACATTCAGATACAATAGGAATTTTTGGGTTCTGTCAATCCGTTCGCGACATATGGGACTTTGAAGCTAAGAAATGGTTGACAAGACAACAAATTTTTCGCAAATCTGCTGCTCCAAACGCTTAACCAGAATGGCCTAGGGAAAAAATACGCATACCGTTGTAATCGGGCGAGTTTCTACTTTCAGATGCATAAGGAATTTTTGGGTTAGGTCAATCCGTTCGCGAGATATGAGAGTTTGAAGCTAAGAAATGGTTGAGAAGACAACAAATTTTTCGCACTTCTGCTGCTCCAATCGCTTAACCAGAATGCCCTAGGGGAAAAATACACGTACCGTTGTAATCGGGCGAGTTTCTTCTTTCGGATGCATAAGGAATTTTTGGGTTAGGTCAATCCGTTCGCGAGATATGGGAGTTTGAAGACAAGAAATGGTTGAGAAGGCAAAAAATTTTTCGCAATTTTGCTGCTCCAAACGCTTAACCAGAATGCCCTAGGGAAAAAATACACATACCGTTGTAATCGGGCGAGTTTCTACATTCAAATGCAATAGGAATTTTTGGGTTAGGTCAATCCGTTCGCGAGATATGAGAGTTTGAAGCTAAGAAATGGTTGAGAAGACAACAAATTTTTCGCAAATCTGCTGCTCCAAACGCTTAACCAGAATGGCCTAGGGAAAAAATACGCATACCGTTGTAATCGGGCGAGTTTCTACTTTCAGATGCATAAGGAATTTTTGGGTTAGGTCAATCCGTTCGCGAGATATGGGAGTTTGAAGCCAAGAAATGGTTGAGAAGGCAAAAAATTTTTCGCAAATCTGCTGCTCCAAACGCTTAACCAGAATGGCCGAGGGAAAAAATACGCATACCGTTGTAATCGGGCGAGTTTCTTCTTTCAGATGCATAAGGAATTTTTGGGTTAGGTCAATCTGTTCGCGAGATATGGGAGTTTGAAGCTAAGAAATGGTTGAGAAGACAACAAATTTTTCGCAAATCTGCTGCTCCAAACGCTTAACCAGAATGCCCTAGGGAAAAAATACCCATACCGTTGTAATCGGGCGAGTTTCTACATTCAGATACAATAGGAATTTTTGGGTTCTGTCAATCCGTTCGCGACATATGGGACTTTGAAGCTAAGAAATGGTTGACAAGACAACAAATTTTTCGCAATTCTGCTGCTCCAATCGCTTAACCAGAATGGCCTAGGGGAAAAATACACGTACCGTTGTAATCGGGCGAGTTTCTACTTTCAGACGCAATAGGAATTTTTGGGTTAGGTCAATCCGTTCGCGAGATATGAGAGTTTGAAGCTAAGAAATGGTTGAGAAGACAACAAATTTTTCGCAAATCTGCTGTACCAAACGCTTAACCAGAATGGGCTAGGGAAAAAATACACATACCGTTGTAATCGGGCGAGTTTCTACTTTCAGACGCAACAGCAATTTTTGGGTTAGGTCAATCCGTTCGCGAGATATGAGAGATTGATGCTAAGAAATGGTTGAGAAGACAACAAATTTTTCGCAAATCTGCTGCTCCAAACGCTTAACCAGAATGGCCTAGGGAAAAAATACCCATACCGTTGTAATCGGGCGAGTTTCTACATTCAGATACAATAGGAATTTTTGGGTTCTGTCAATCCGTTCGCGACATATGGGACTTTGAAGCTAAGAAATGGTTGACAAGACAACAAATTTTTCGCAATTCTGCTGCTCCAATCGCTTAACCAGAATGGCCTAGGGGAAAAATACACGTACCGTTGTAATCGGGCGAGTTTCTACTTTCAGACGCAATAGGAATTTTTCGGTTAAGTCATTCCGTTCGCGAGATATGGGAGTTTGAAGCTAAGAAATGGTCTAGAAGACAACAAATTTTTCGCAATTCTGCTGCTCCAAACGCTTAACCAGAATGGCCTAGGGAAAAAATACACATACCGTTGTAATCGGGCGAGTTTCTACCTTCAAATTCAATAGGAATTTTTGGGTTAGATCAATCCGTTCGCGCGATATGAGAGTTTGAAGCTAAGAAATGGTTGAGAAGACAACAAATTTTTCGCACTTCTGCTGCTCCAATCGCTTAACCAGAATGCCCTAGGGGAAAAATACACGTACCGTTGTAATCGGGCGAGTTTCTTCTTTCGGATGCATAAGGAATTTTTGGGTTAGGTCAATCCGTTCGCGAGATATGGGAGTTTGAAGACAAGAAATGGTTGAGAAGGCAAAAAATTTTTCGCAATTTTGCTGCTCCAAACGCTTAACCAGAATGCCCTAGGGAAAAAATACACATACCGTTGTAATCGGGCGAGTTTCTACATTCAAATGCAATAGGAATTTTTGGGTTAGGTCAATCCGTTCGCGAGATATGAGA
>NW_027480130.1:0-36913 GCF_051014685.1 Ptiloglossa arizonensis | reverse complement strand
CGGTATGTGTATTTTTCCCTAGGTCATTCTGGTTAAGCGTTTGGAGCAGCAGAAGTGCGAAAAATTTTTTTCCCTTTTCAACCATTTCTTGGCTTCAAACTCCCATATCTCGCGAACGGATTGACCTAACCCAAAATTCCTATTGCGTCTGAAAGTAGAAACTCGCCCGATTACAACGGTACGTGTATTTTTTCCCTAGGCCATTCTGTTAAGCGTTTGTAGCAGCTGAAGTGCGAAAATTTGTTGTCTGCTCAACTATTTCTTAGCTTCAAAGTCCCATATCTCGCGAACGGATTGACCTAACCCAAAAATTCCTATTGCATCTGAAAGTAGAAGCTCGCCCGATTACAACGGTATGTGTATTTTTTCCCTAGGCCATTCTGGTTAAGCGTTTGGAGCAGCAGAATTGCGAAAAATTTTTTCCCTTTCAACCATTTCTTGGCTTCAAACTCCCATATCTCGCGAACGGATTGACCTAACCCAAAAATTCCTATTGCGTCTGAAAGTAGAAACTCGCCCGATTACAACGGTACGTGTATTTTTTCCCTAGGCCATTCTGGTTAAGCGTTTGGAGCAGCAGAGGTGCGAAAAATTTGTTGACTTCTCAACTATTTCTTAGCTTCAAAGTACCATATCTCGCGAACGGATTGACCTAACCCAAAAATTCCAATTGCATCTGAAAGTAGAAGCTCGCCCGATTACAACGGTATGTGTATTTTTTCCCTAGGCCATTCTGGTTAAGCGTTTGGAGCAGCAGAAGTGCGAAAAATTAGTTGTCTTCTCAACCATTTCTTAGCTTCAAAGTCCCATACCTCGAGAACGGATTGACCTAACCCAAAAATTGCTGTTGTACCTGAAAGTAGAAACTCGTCCGATTACAACGGTATGGGTATTTTTGCCGTCGGCCATTCTGGTTAAGCGTTTGGAGCAGCAGAAGTGCGAAAAATTTGTTGTCTTCTCAACCATTTCTTAGCTTCAAAGTCCCATATCTCGCGAACGGATTGACCTAACCCAAAAATTCCTATTTTAACTGAAAGTAGAAACTCGCCCGATTACAACGGTATGTGTATTTTTTCCCAAGGCCATTCTGGTTATGCGATTGAAGCAGCAGAAGTGCGAAAAATTTGTTGTCTTGTCAACCATTTCTTAGCTTCAAAGTCCCATACCTCGAGAACGGATTGACCTAACCCAAAAATTGCTATTGTACCTGAAAGTAGAAACTCGTCCGATTACAACGGTATCGGTATTTTTTCCGTCGGCCATTCTGGTTAAGCGTTTGGAGCAGCAGAAGTGCGAAAAATTTTTTGCCTTCTCAACCATTTCTTGGCTTCAAACTCCCATAATTCGCGAACGGATTGACATAACCCAAAAATTCCTGTTGCGACTGAAAGTAGAAACTCGCCCGAATACAACGGTATGTGTATTTTTTCCCTAGGCCATTCTGGTTAAGCGTTTGGAGCAGCAGAATAGCAAAAAATTTTTTGCCTTCTCAACCATTTCTTGGCTTCAAACTCCCATATCTCGCGAACGGATTGACCTAACCCAAAAATTCCTATTGCGTCTGAAAGTAGAAACTCGCCCGATTACAACGGTATGTGTATTTTTTCGCTAGGCCATTCCAGTTAAGCGTTTGGAGCAGCAGATTTGCGAAAAATTTTTTGCCTTCTCAACCATTTCTTGGCTTCAAACTGTCATATCTCGCGAACGGATTGACCTAACCCAAAAATTCCTATTGCATCTGAAAGTAGAAACTCGCCAGACTACAGCGGCATGTGTATTTTTCCCTAGGCCATTCTAGTTAAGCTTTTGGAGCAGCAGAATTGCGAAAAATGTTTTGCCTTCTCAACCACTTCTTGGCTTCAAACTCCCATAATTCGCGAACGGATTGACATAACCCAAAAATTCCTGTTGCGACTGAAAGTAGAAACTCGCCCGATTACAACGGTATGTTTGTTTTTTCCCCTAGGCCATTCTGGTTAAGCGTTTGGAGCAGCAGATGTGCGAAAAATTTGTTGTCTTCTCAACTATTTCTTAGCTTCAAAGTCCCATATCTCGCGAACGGATTGACCTAACCCAAAAATTCCTATTGAATCTGAAAGTAGAAGCTCGCCCGATTACAACGGTATGTGTATTTTTTCCCTAGGCCATTCTGGTTAAGCGTTTGGAGCAGCAGAATTGCGAAGAATTTTTTGACTTCTCAACCATTTCTTGGCTTCAAACTCCCATATCTCGCGAACGGATTGACCTAACCCAAAAATTCCTGTTGCGAATGAAAGTAGAAACTCGCCCGATTACAACGGTATGTGTATTTTTTCCCTAGGCCATTCTGGTTAAGCGTTTGGAGCAGCAGAATTGCGAAAAATTTTTGGCTTTCTCAACCATTTCTTGGCTTCAAACTCCCATAATTCGCGAACGGATTGACATAACCCAAAAATTCCTGTTGCGACTGAAAGTAGAAACTCGCCCGATTAAAACGGTATGTGTATTCTTTCCCTAGGCCATTCTGGTTAAGCGTTTGGAGCAGCAGAATTGCGAAAATTTGTTGCCTTCTCAACTATTTCTTAGCTTCAAAGTCCCATATCTCGCGAACGGATTGACCTAACCCAAAAATTCCTATTGCATCTGAAAGTAGAAGCTCGCCCGATTACAACGGTATGTGTATTTTTTCCCTAGGCCATTCTGGTTAAGCGTTTGGAGCAGCAGAATTGCGAAAAATTTTTTCCCTTCTCAACCATTTCTCGGCTTCAAACTCCCATATCTCGCGAACGGATTGACCTAACCCAAAAATTCCTATTGCGTCTGAAAGTAGAAACTCGCCCGATTACAGCGGTATGTGTATTTTTTCCCTGGGCCATTCTGGTTAAGCGTTTGGAGCAGCAGAATTGCGAAAAATTTTTTGCCTTCTCAACCATTTCTTGGCTTCAAACTCCCATAATTCGCGAACGGATTGACATAACCCAAAAATTCCTGTTGCGACTGAAAGTAGAAACTCGCCCGATTACAACGGTATGTGTATTTTTTCCCTAGGCCATTCTGGTTAAGCGTTTGGAGCAGCAGAATTGCGAAAAATTTTTTGCCTTCTCAACCATTTCTTGGCTTCAAACTCCCATAATTCGCGAACGGATTGACATAACCCAAAAATTCCTGTTGCGACTGAATGTAGAAACTCGCCCGATTACAACGGTATGTGTATTTTTTCCCTAGGCCATTCTGGTTAAGCGTTTGGAGCAGCAGAAGTGCGAAAAATTTGTTGACTTCTCAACTATTTCTTAGCTTCAAAGTCCCATATCTCGCGAACGGATTGACCTAACCCAAAAATTCCAATTGCATCTGAAAGTAGAAGCTCGCCCGATTACAACGGTATGTGTATTTTTTCCCTAGGCCATTCTTGTTAAGCGTTTGGAGCAGCAGAATTGCGAAAAATTTTTTCCCTTCTCAACCATTTCTTGGTTTCAAACTCCCATATCTCGCGAACGGATTGACCTAACCCAAAAATTCCTATTGCGTCTGAAAGTAGAAACTCGCCCGATTACAACGGTATGTGTATTTTTTCCCTAGGCCATTCTGGTTAAGCGTTTGGAGCAGCAGAATTGCGAAAAATGTTTTGCCTTCTCAACCACTTCTTGGCTTCAAACTCCCATAATTCGCGAACGGATTGACATAACCCAAAAATTCCTGTTGCGACTGAAAGTAGAAACTCGCCCGATTACAACGGTATGTTTGTTTTTTCCCCTAGGCCATTCTGGTTAAGCGTTTGGAGCAGCAGATGTGCGAAAAATTTGTTGTCTTCTCAACTATTTCTTAGCTTCAAAGTCCCATATCTCGCGAACGGATTGACCTAACCCAAAAATTCCTATTGAATCTGAAAGTAGAAGCTCGCCCGATTACAACGGTATGTGTATTTTTTCCCTAGGCCATTCTGGTTAAGCGTTTGGAGCAGCAGAATTGCGAAGAATTTTTTGACTTCTCAACCATTTCTTGGCTTCAAACTCCCATATCTCGCGAACGGATTGACCTAACCCAAAAATTCCTGTTGCGAATGAAAGTAGAAACTCGCCCGATTATAACGATATGTGTATTTTTTCCCTAGGCCATTCTGGTTAAGCGTTTGGAGCAGCCGAATTGCGAAAAATTTTTTCCCTTCTCAACCATTTCTCGGCTTCAAACTCCCATATCTCGCGAACGGATTGACCTAACCCAAAAATTCCTATTGCGTCTGAAAGTAGAAACTCGCCCGATTACAGCGGTATGTGTATTTTTTCCCTGGGCCATTCTGGTTAAGCGTTTGGAGCAGCAGAATTGCGAAAAATTTTTTGCCTTCTCAACCATTTCTTGGCTTCAAACTCCCATAATTCGCGAACGGATTGACATAACCCAAAAATTCCTGTTGCGACTGAAAGTAGAAACTCGCCCGATTACAACGGTATGTGTATTTTTTCCCTAGGCCATTCTGGTTAAGCGTTTGGAGCAGCAGAATTGCGAAAAATGTTTTGCCTTCTCAACCACTTCTTGGCTTCAAACTCCCATAATTCGCGAACGGATTGACATAACCCAAAAATTCCTGTTGCGACTGAATGTAGAAACTCGCCCGATTACAACGGTATGTGTATTTTTTCCCTAGGCCATTCTGGTTAAGCGTTTGGAGCAGCAGAAGTGCGAAAAATTTGTTGACTTCTCAACTATTTCTTAGCTTCAAAGTCCCATATCTCGCGAACGGATTGACCTAACCCAAAAATTCCAATTGCATCTGAAAGTAGAAGCTCGCCCGATTACAACGGTATGTGTATTTTTTCCCTAGGCCATTCTTGTTAAGCGTTTGGAGCAGCAGAATTGCGAAAAATTTTTTCCCTTCTCAACCATTTCTTGGTTTCAAACTCCCATATCTCGCGAACGGATTGACCTAACCCAAAAATTCCTATTGCGTCTGAAAGTAGAAACTCGCCCGATTACAACGGTATGTGTATTTTTTCCCTAGGCCATTCTGGTTAAGCGTTTGGAGCAGCAGAATTGCGAAAAATGTTTTGCCTTCTCAACCACTTCTTGGCTTCAAACTCCCATAATTCGCGAACGGATTGACATAACCCAAAAATTCCTGTTGCGACTGAAAGTAGAAACTCGCCCGATTACAACGGTATGTTTGTTTTTTTCCCCTAGGCCATTCTGGTTAAGCGTTTGGAGCAGCAGATGTGCGAAAAATTTGTTGTCTTCTCAACTATTTCTTAGCTTCAAAGTCCCATATCTCGCGAACGGATTGACCTAACCCAAAAATTCCTATTGAATCTGAAAGTAGAAGCTCGCCCGATTACAACGGTATGTGTATTTTTTCCCTAGGCCATTCTGGTTAAGCGTTTGGAGCAGCAGAATTGCGAAGAATTTTTTGACTTCTCAACCATTTCTTGGCTTCAAACTCCCATATCTCGCGAACGGATTGACTTAACCCAAAAATTCCTGTTGCGAATGAAAGTAGAAACTCGCCCGATTATAACGGTATGTGTATTTTTTCCCTAGGCCATTCTGGTTAAGCGTTTGGAGCAGCAGAATTGCGAAAAATTTTTGGCTTTCTCAACCATTTCTTGGCTTCAAACTCCCATAATTCGCGAACGGATTGACATAACCCAAAAATTCCTGTTGCGACTGAATGTAGAAACTCGCCCGATTAAAACGGTATGTGTATTCTTTCCCTAGGCCATTCTGGTTAAGCGTTTGGAGCAGCAGAAGTGCGAAAATTTGTTGCCTTCTCAACTATTTCTTAGCTTCAAAGTCACATATCTCGCGAACGGATTGACCTAACCCAAAAATTCCTATTGCATCTGAAAGTAGAAGCTCGCCCGATTACAACGGTATGTGTATTTTTTCCCTAGGCCATTCTGGTTAAGCGTTTGGAGCAGCAGAATTGCGAAAAATTTTTTCCCTTCTCAACCATTTCTCGGCTTCAAACTCCCATATCTCGCGAACGGATTGACCTAACCCAAAAATTCCTATTGCGTCTGAAAGTAGAAAATCGCCCGATTACAACGGTATGTGTATTTTTTCCCTAGGCCATTCTGGTTAAGCGTTTGGAGCAGCAGAATTGCGAAAAATTTTTTGCCTTCTCAACCATTTCTTGGCTTCAAACTCCCATAATTCGCGAACGGATTGACATAACCCAAAAATTCCTGTTGCGACTGAAAGTAGAAACTCGCCCGATTTCAACGGTATGTGTATTTTTTCCCTATGCCATTCTGGTTAAGCGTTTGGAGCAGCAGAAGTGCGAAAAATTTGTTGTCTTCTCAACTATTTCTTAGCTTCAAAGTCCCATATCTCGCGAACGGATTGACCTAACCCAAAAATTCCTATTGCATCTGAAAGTAGAAGCTCGCCCGATTACAACGGTATGTGTATTTTTTCCCTATGCCATTCTGGTTAAGCGTTTGGAGCAGCAGAAGTGCGAAAAATTTGTTGTCTTCTCAACTATTTCTTAGCTTCAAAGTCCCATATCTCGCGAACGGATTGACCTAACCCAAAAATTCCTATTGCATCTGAAAGTAGAAGCTCGCCCGATTACAACGGTATGTGTATTTTTTCGCTAGGCCATTCCAGTTAAGCGTTTGGAGCAGCAGATTTGCGAAAAATTTTTTGCCTTCTCAACCATTTCTTGGCTTCAAACTGTCATATCTCGCGAACGGATTGACCTAACCCAAAAATTCCTATTGCATCTGAAAGTAGAAACTCGCCAGACTACAGCGGCATGTGTATTTTTCCCTAGGCCATTCTAGTTAAGCTTTTGGAGCAGCAGAATTGCGAAAAATGTTTTGCCTTCTCAACCACTTCTTGGCTTCAAACTCCCATAATTCGCGAACGGATTGACATAACCCAAAAATTCCTGTTGCGACTGAAAGTAGAAACTCGCCCGATTTCAACGGTATGTGTATTTTTTCCCTATGCCATTCTGGTTAAGCGTTTGGAGCAGCAGAAGTGCGAAAAATTTGTTGTCTTCTCAACTATTTCTTAGCTTCAAAGTCCCATATCTCGCGAACGGATTGACCTAACCCAAAAATTCCTATTGCATCTGAAAGTAGAAGCTCGCCCGATTACAACGGTATGTGTATTTTTTCCGTAGGCCATTCTGGTTAAGCGTTTCGAGCAGCCGTATTGCCAAAAATTTTTTGCCTTCTCAACCATTTCTTAGCTTCAAACTCCCATATCTCGCGAACGGATTGACCTAACACAAAAAGTTCCTATTGAATCTGAAAGAAGAATCTCGCCCGATTACAACGGTATGTTTATTTTTCCCTAGGTCATTCTGGTTAAGCGTTTGGAGCAGCAGAAGTGCGAAAAATTTTTTGCCTTCTCAACCATTTCTTGGCTTCAAACTCCCATATCTCGCGAACGGATTGACCTAACCCAAAAATTCCTATTGCATCTGAAAGTAGAAGCTCGCCCGATTACAACGGTATGTGTATTTTTTCCCTAGGCCATTCTGGTTAAGCGTTTGGAGCAGCAGAATTGCGAAAAATTTTTTGCCTTCTCAACCATTTCTTGGCTTCAAACACCCATAATTCGCGAACGGATTGACATAACCGAAAAATTCCTGTTGCGACTGAAAGTAGAAACTCGCCTGATTACAACGGTATGTGTATTTTTTCCCTAGGCCATTCTGGTTAAGCGTTTGGAGCAGCAGAAGTGCGAAAAATTTGTTGACTTCTCAACTATTTCTTAGCTTCAAAGTACCATATCTCGCGAACGGATTGACCTAACCCAAAAATTCCTATTGCATCTGAAAGTAGAAGCTCGCCCGATTACAACGGTATGTGTATTTTTTCCGTAGGCCATTCTGGTTAAACGTTTCGAGCAGCCGTATTGCCAAAAATTTTTTGCCTTCTCAACCATTTCTTAGCTTCAAACTCCCATATCTCGCGAACGGATTGACCTAACACAAAAAGTTCTTATTGAATCTGAAAGAAGAATCTCGCCCGATAACAACGGTATGTGTATTTTTCCCTAGGTCATTCTGGTTAAGCGTTTGGAGCAGTAGAAGTGCGAATTTTTTTTGCCTTCTCAACCATTTCTTGGCTTCAAACTCCCATATCTCGCGAACGGATTGACCTAACCCAAAAATTCCTATTGCATCTGAAAGTAGAAGCTCGCCCGATTACAACGGTATGTGTATTTTTTCCCTAGGCCATTCTGGTTAAGCGTTTGGAGCAGCAGAAGTGCGAAAAATTTTTTGCCTTCTCAACCATTTCTTGGCTTCAAACTCCCATAATTCGCGAACGGATTGACATAACCCAAAAATTCCTGTTGCATCTGAAAGTAGAAACTCGCCCGATTAAAACGGTATGTGTATTCTTTCCCTAGGCCATTCTGGTTAAGCGTTTGGAGCAGCAGAAGTGCGAAAATTTGTTGCCTTCTCAACTATTTCTTAGCTTCAAAGTCCTATATCTCGCGAACGGATTGACCTAACCCAAAAATTCCTATTGCATCTGAAAGTAGAAGCTCGCCCGATTACAACGGTGTGTGTATTTTTTCCCTAGGCCATTCTGGTTATGCGTTTGGAGCAGCAGAATTGCGAAAAATTTTTTCCCTTCTCAACCATTTCTCGGCTTCAAACTCCCATATCTCGCGAACGGATTGACATAACCCAAAAATTCCTATTGCGTCTGAAAGTAGAAACTCGCCCGATTACAACGGTATGTGTATTTTTTCCCTAGGCCATTCTGGTTAAGCGTTTGGAGCAGCAGAATTGCGAAAAATTTTTTGCCTTCTCAACCATTTCTTGGCTTCAAACTCCCATAATTCGCGAACGGATTGACATAACCCAAAAATTCCTGTTGCGACTGAAAGTAGAAACTCGCCCGATTTCAACGGTATGTGTATTTTTTCCCTATGCCATTCTGGTTAAGCGTTTGGAGCAGCAGAAGTGCGAAAAATTTGTTGTCTTCTCAACTATTTCTTAGCTTCAAAGTCCCATATCTCGCGAACGGATTGACCTAACCCAAAAATTCCTATTGCATCTGAAAGTAGAAGCTCGCCCGATTACAACGGTATGTGTATTTTTTCCCTAGGCCATTCTGGTTAAGCGTTTGGAGCAGCAGAAGTGCGAAAAATTTGTTGACTTCTCAACTATTTCTTAGCTTCAAAGTCCCATATCTCGCGAACGGATTGACCTAACCCAAAAATTCCAATTGCATCTGAAAGTAGAAGCTCGCCCGATTACAACGGTATGTGTATTTTTTCCCTAGGCCATTCTTGTTAAGCGTTTGGAGCAGCAGAATTGCGAAAAATTTTTTCCCTTCTCAACCATTTCTTGGTTTCAAACTCCCATATCTCGCGAACGGATTGACCTAACCCAAAAATTCCTATTGCGTCTGAAAGTAGAAACTCGCCCGATTACAACGGTATGTGTATTTTTTCCCTAGGCCATTCTGGTTAAGCGTTTGGAGCAGCAGAATTGCGAAAAATGTTTTGCCTTCTCAACCACTTCTTGGCTTCAAACTCCCATAATTCGCGAACGGATTGACATAACCCAAAAATTCCTGTTGCGACTGAAAGTAGAAACTCGCCCGATTACAACGGTATGTTTGTTTTTTCCCCTAGGCCATTCTGGTTAAGCGTTTGGAGCAGCAGATGTGCGAAAAATTTGTTGTCTTCTCAACTGTTTCTTAGCTTCAAAGTCCCATATCTCGCGAACGGATTGACCTAACCCAAAAATTCCTATTGAATCTGAAAGTAGAAGCTCGCCCGATTACAACGGTATGTGTACTTTTTCCCTAGGCCATTCTGGTTAAGCGTTTGGAGCAGCAGAATTGCGAAGAATTTTTTGACTTCTCAACCATTTCTTGGCTTCAAACTCCCATATCTCGCGAACGGATTGACCTAACCCAAAAATTCCTGTTGCGAATGAAAGTAGAAACTCGCCCGATTATAACGGTATGTGTATTTTTTCCCTAGGGCATTCTGGTTAAGCGTTTGGAGCAGCAGAATTGCGAAAAATATTTGGCTTTCTCAACCATTTCTTGGCTTCAAACTCCCATAATTCGCGAACGGATTGACATAACCCAAAAATTCCTGTTGCGACTGAAAGTAGAAACTCGCCCGATTAAAACGGTATGTGTATTCTTTCCCTAGGCCATTCTGGTTAAGCGTTTGGAGCAGCAGAAGTGCGAAAATTTGTTGCCTTCTCAACTATTTCTTAGCTTCAAAGTCCCATATCTCGCGAACGGATTGACCTAACCCAAAAATTCCTATTGCATCTGAAAGTAGAAGCTCGCCCGATTACAACGGTATGTGTATTTTTTCCCTAGGCCATTCTGGTTAAGCGTTTGGAGCAGCAGAATTGCGAATAATTTTTTCCCTTCTCAACCATTTCTCGGCTTCAAACTCCCATATCTCGCGAACGGATTGACCTAACCCAAAAATTCCTATTGCGTCTGAAAGTAGAAACTCGCCCGATTACAACGGTATGCGTATTTTTTCCCTAGGCCATTCTGGTTAAGCGTTTGGAGCAGCAGAATTGCGAAAAATTTTTTGCCTTCTCAACCATTTCTTGGCTTCAAACTTCCATAATTCGCGAACGGATTGACATAACCCAAAAATTCCTGTTGCGACTGAAAGTAGAAACTCGCCCGATTTCAACGGTATGTGTATTTTTTCTCTATGCCATTCTGGTTAAGCGTTTGGAGCAGCAGAAGTGCGAAAAATTTGTTGTCTTCTCAACTATTTCTTAGCTTCAAAGTCCCATATCTCGCGAACGGATTGACCTAACCCAAAAATTCCTATTGCATCTGAAAGTAGAAGCTCGCCCGATTACAACGGTATGTGTATTTTTTCCGTAGGCCATTCTGGTTAAGCGTTTCGAGCAGCCGTATTGCCAAAAATTTTTTGCCTTCTCAACCATTTCTTGGCTTCAAACTCCCATATCTCGCGAACGGATTGACCTAACCCAAAAATTCCTATTGCATCTGAAAGTAGAAGCTCGCCCGATTACAACGGTATGTGTATTTTTTCCCTAGGCCATTCTGGTTAAGCGTTTGGAGCAGCAGAAGTGCGAAAAATTTTTTGCCTTCTCAACCATTTCTTGGCTTCAAACTCCCATACCTCGCGAACGGATTGACCTAACCCAAAAATTCCTATTGCGTCTGAAAGTAGAAACTCGCCCGATTAAAACGGTATGTGTATTTTTTCTCTAGGCCATACCTGGATAAGCGTTTGGAGCAGCAGAATTGCGAAAAATTTTTTGCCTTCTCAACCGTTTCTTGGCTTCAAACTCCCATAATTCGCGAACGGATTGACATAACCCAAAAATTCCTGTTGCGACTGAAAGTAGAATCTCGCCCGATTACAACGGTATGTGTATTTTTCCCTAGGCCATTCTGGTTAAGCGTTTGGAGCAGTAGAAGTGCGAAAAATTTTTTGCCTTCTCAACCATTTCTTGGCTTCAAAGTCCCATATCTCGCGAACGGATTGACCTAACCCAAAAATTCCAATTGCATCTGAAAGTAGAAGCTCGCCCGATTACAACGGTATGTGTATTTTTTCCCTAGGCCATTCTTGTTAAGCGTTTGGAGCAGCAGAATTGCGAAAAATTTTCTCCCTTCTCAACCATTTCTTGGTTTCAAACTCCCATATCTCGCGAACGGATTGACCTAACCCAAAAATTCCTATTGCGTCTGAAAGTAGAAACTCGCCCGATTACAACGGTATGTGTATTTTTTCCCTAGGCCATTCTGGTTAAGCGGTTGGAGCAGCAGAATTGCGAAAAATTTGTTGCCTTCTCAACCATTTCTTGGCTTCAAACTCCCATATCTCGCGAACGGATTGACCTAACCCAAAAATTCCTATTGCGTCTGAAAGTAGAAACTCGCCCGATTACAACGGTATGTGTATTTTTTCCCTAGGCCATTCTGGTTAAGCGTTTGGAGCAGCAGAATTGCGAAAAATGTTTTGCCTTCTCAACCACTTCTTGGCTTCAAACTCCCATAATTCGCGAACGGATTGACATAACCCAAAAATTCCTGTTGCGACTGAAAGTAGAAACTCGCCCGATTACAACGGTATGTGTATTTTTTCCCTAGGCCATTCTGGTTAAGCGTTTGGAGCAGCAGAATTGCGAAGAATTTTTTGACTTCTCAACCATTTCTTGGCTTCAAACTCCCATATCTCGCGAACGGATTGACCTAACCCAAAAATTCCTGTTGCGAATGAAAGTAGAAACTCGCCCGATTATAACGGTATGTGTATTTTTTCCCTAGGCCATTCTGGTTAAGCGTTTGGAGCAGCAGAATTGCGAAAAATTCTTGGCTTTCTCAACCATTTCTTGGCTTCAAACTCCCATAATTCGCGAACGGATTGACATAACCCAAAAATTCCTGTTGCGACTGAAAGTAGAAACTCGCCCGATTAAAACGGTATGTGTATTCTTTCCCTAGGCCATTCTGGTTAAGCGTTTGGAGCAGCAGAAGTGCGAAAATTTGTTGCCTTCTCAACTATTTCTTAGCTTCAAAGTCCCATATCTCGCGAACGGATTGACCTAACCCAAAAATTCCTATTGCATCTGAAAGTAGAAGCTCGCCCGATTACAACGGTATGTGTATTTTTTCCCTAGGCCATTCTGGTTAAGCGTTTGGAGCAGCAGAATTGCGAAAAATTTTTTCCCTTCTCAACCATTTCTCGGCTTCAAACTCCCATATCTCGCGAACGGATTGACCTAACCCAAAAATTCCTATTGCGTCTGAAAGTAGAAACTCGCCCGATTACAACGGTATGTGTATTTTTTCCCTAGGCCATTCTGGTTAAGCGTTTGGAGCAGCAGAATTGCGAAAAATTTTTTGCCTTCTCAACCATTTCTTGGCTTCAAACTCCCATAATTCGCGAACGGATTGACATAACCCAAAAATTCCTGTTGCGACTGAAAGTAGAAACTCGCCCGATTTCAACGGTATGTGTATTTTTTCCCTATGCCATTCTGGTTAAGCGTTTGGAGCAGCAGAAGTGCGAAAAATTTGTTGTCTTCTCAACTATTTCTTAGCTTCAAAGTCCCATATCTCGCGAACGGATTGACCTAACCCAAAAATTCCTATTGCATCTGAAAGTAGAAGCTCGCCCGATTACAACGGTATGTGTATTTTTTCCCTAGGCCATTCTGGTTAAGCGTTTGGAGCAGCAGAAGTGCGAAAAATTTGTTGACTTCTCAACTATTTCTTAGCTTCAAAGTCCCATATCTCGCGAACGGATTGACCTAACCCAAAAATTCCAATTGCATCTGAAAGTAGAAGCTCGCCCGATTACAACGGTATGTGTATTTTTTCCCTAGGCCATTCTTGTTAAGCGTTTGGAGCAGCAGAATTGCGAAAAATTTTTTCCCTTCTCAACCATTTCTTGGTTTCAAACTCCCATATCTCGCGAACGGATTGACCTAACCCAAAAATTCCTATTGCGTCTGAAAGTAGAAACTCGCCCGATTACAACGGTATGTGTATTTTTTCCCTAGGCCATTCTGGTTAAGCGTTTGGAGCAGCAGAATTGCGAAAAATGTTTTGCCTTCTCAACCACTTCTTGGCTTCAAACTCCCATAATTCGCGAACGGATTGACATAACCCAAAAATTCCTGATGCGACTGAAAGTAGAAACTCGCCCGATTACAACGGTATGTTTGTTTTTTCCCCTAGGCCATTCTGGTTAAGCGTTTGGAGCAGCAGATGTGCGAAAAATTTGTTGTCTTCTCAACTATTTCTTAGCTTCAAAGTCCCATATCTCGCGAACGGATTGACCTAACCCAAAAATTCCTATTGAATCTGAAAGTAGAAGCTCGCCCGATTACAACGGTATGTGTATTTTTTCCCTAGGCCATTCTGGTTAAGCGTTTGGAGCAGCAGAACTGCGAAGAATTTTTTGACTTCTCAACCATTTCTTGGCTTCAAACTCCCATATCTCGCGAACGGATTGACCTAACCCAAAAATTCCTGTTGCGAATGAAAGTAGAAGCTCGCCCGATTATAACGGTATGTGTATTTTTTCCCTAGGCCATTCTGGTTAAGCGTTTGGAGCAGCAGAATTGCGAAAAATTTTTGGCTTTCGCAACCATTTCTTGGCTTCAAACTCCCATAATTCGCGAACGGATTGACATAACCCAAAAATTCCTGTTGCGACTGAAAGTAGAAACTCGCCCGATTAAAACGGTATGTGTATTCTTTCCCTAGGCCATTCTGGTTAAGCGTTTGGAGCAGCAGAAGTGCGAAAATTTGTTGCCTTCTCAACTATTTCTTAGCTTCAAAGTCCCATATCTCGCGAACGGATTGACCTAACCCAAAAATTCCTATTGCATCTGAAAGTAGAAGCTCGCCCGATTACAACGGTATGTGTATTTTTTCCCTAGGCCATTCTGGTTTAGCGTTTGGAGCAGCAGAATTGCGAAAAATTTTTTCCCTTCTCAACCATTTCTCGGCTTCAAACTCCCATATCTCGCGAACGGATTGACCTAACCCAAAAATTCCTATTGCGTCTGAAAGTAGAAACTCGCCCGATTACAACGGTATGTGTATTTTTTCCCTAGGCCATTCTGGTTAAGCGTTTGGAGCAGCAGAATTGCGAAAAATTTTTTGCCTTCTCAACCATTTCTTGGCTTCAAACTCCCATAATTCGCGAACGGATTGACATAACCCAAAAATTCCTGTTGCGACTGAAAGTAGAAACTCGCCCGATTTCAACGGTATGTGTATTTTTTCCCTATGCCATTCTGGTTAAGCGTTTGGAGCAGCAGAAGTGCGAAAAATTTGTTGTCTTCTCAACTATTTCTTAGCTTCAAAGTCCCATATCTCGCGAACGGATTGACCTAACCCAAAAATTCCTATTGCATCTGAAAGTAGAAGCTCGCCCGATTACAACGGTATGTGTATTTTTTCCGTAGGCCATTCTGGTTAAGCGTTTCGAGCAGCCGTATTGCCAAAAATTTTTTGCCTTCTCAACCATTTCTTAGCTTCAAACTCCCATATCTCGCGAACGGATTGACCTAACACAAAAAGTTCCTATTGAATCTGAAAGAAGAATCTCGCCCGATTACAACGGTATGTTTATTTTTCCCTAGGTCATTCTGGTTAAGCGTTTGGAGCAGCAGAAGTGCGGAAAATTTTTTGCCTTCTCAACCATTTCTTGGCTTCAAACTCCCATATCTCGCGAACGGATTGACCTAACCCAAAAATTCCTATTGCATCTGAAAGTAGAAGCTCGCCCGATTACAACGGTATGTGTATTTTTTCCCTAGGCCATTCTGGTTAAGCGTTTGGAGCAGCAGAATTGCGAAAAATTTTTTCCCTTTTCAACCATTTCTTGGCTTCAAACTCCCATACCTCGCGAACGGATTGACCTAACCCAAAAATTCCTATTGCGTCTGAAAGTAGAAACTCGCCCGATTACAACGGTACGTGTATTTTTTCCCTAGGCCATTCTGGTTAAGCGTTTGGAGCAGCAGAATTGCGAAAAATTTTTTGCCTTCTCAACCATTTCTTGGCTTCAAACTCCCATAATTCGCGAACGGATTGACATAACCGAAAAATTCCTGTTGCGACTGAAAGTAGAAACTCGCCTGATTACAACGGTATGTGTATTTTTTCCCTAGGACATTCTGGTTAAGCGTTTGGAGCAGCAGAAGTGCGAAAAATTTGTTGACTTCTCAACTATTTCTTAGCTTCAAAGTACCATATCTCGCGAACGGATTGACCTAACCCAAAAATTCCTATTGCATCTGAAAGTAGAAGCTCGCCCGATTACAACGGTATGTGTATTTTTTCCGTAGGCCATTCTGGTTAAACGTTTCGAGCAGCCGTATTGCCAAAAATTTTTTGCCTTCTCAACCATTTCTTAGCTTCAAACTCCCATATCTCGCGAACGGATTGACCTAACACAAAAAGTTCTTATTGAATCTGAAAGAAGAATCTCGCCCGATTACAACGGTATGTGTATTTTTTCCCTAGGCCATTCTGGTTAAGCGTTTGGAGCAGCAGAAGTGCGAAAAATTTTTTGCCTTCTCAAACATTTCTTGGCTTCAAACTCCCATACCTCGCGAACGGATTGACCTAACCCAAAAATTCCTATTGCGTCTGAAAGTAGAAACTCGCCCGATTACAACGGTATGTGTATTTTTTCCCTAGGCCATACCTGGATAAGCGTTTGGAGCAGCAGAATTGCGAAAAATTTTTTGCCTTCTCAACCATTTCTTGGCTTCAAACTCCCATAATTCGCGAACGGATTGACATAACCGAAAAATTCCTGTTGCGACTGAAAGTAGAATCTCGCCCGATTACAACGGTATGTGTATTTTTCCCTAGGCCATTCTGGTTAAGCGTTTGGAGCAGTAGAAGTGCGAAAAATTTTTTGCCTTCTCAACCATTTCTTGGCTTCAAACTCCCATATCTCGCGAACGGATTGACCTAACCCAAAAATTCCTATTGCATCTGAAAGTAGAAACTCGCCCGATTACAAAGGTATGTGTATTTTTTCCCTAGGCCATTCTGGTTAAGCGTTTGGAGCAGCAGAATTGCGAAAAATTTTTTGCCTTCTCAACCATTTCTTGGCTTCAAACTCCCATAATTCGCGAACGGATTGACATAACCCAAAAATTCCTGTTGCGACTGAATGTAGAAACTCGCCCGATTACAACGGTATGTGTATTTTTTCCCTAGGCCATTCTGGTTAAGCGTTTGGAGCAGCAGAATTGCGAAAAATTTTTTCCCTTCTCAACCATTTCTTGGTTTCAAACTCCCATATCTCGCGAACGGATTGACCTAACCCAAAAATTCCTATTGCGTCTGAAAGTAGAAACTCGCCCGATTACAACGGTATGTGTATTTTTTCCCTAGGCCATTCTGGTTAAGCGTTTGGAGCAGCAGAATTGCGAAAAATTTTTTGCCTTCTCAACCATTTCGTGGCTTCAAACTCCCATAATTCGCGAACGGATTGACATAACCCAAAAATTCCTGTTGCGACTGAAAGTAGAAACTCGCCCGATTACAACGGTAGGTGTATTTTTTCCCTAGGCCATTCTGGTTAAGCGTTTGGAGCAGCAGAATTGCGAAGAATTTTTTGCCTTCTCAACCATTTCTTGGCTTCAAACTCCCATATCTCGCGAACGGATTGACATAACCCAAAAATTCCTGTTGCGACTGAATGTAGAAACTCGCCCGATTACAACGGTATGTGTATTTTTTCCCTAGGCCATTCTGCTTAAGCGTTTGAAGCAGCTGAATTGCGAAAAATTTTTGGCCTTCTCAACCACTTCTTGGTTTCAAACTCCCACAATTCGCGAACGGATTGACATAACCCAAAAATTCCTGTTGCGACTGAATGTAGAAACTCGCCCGATTACAACGGTATGTGTATTTTTTCCCTAGACCATTCTGGTTAAGCGTTTGGAGCAGCAGAAGTGCGAAAAATTTGTTGTCTCCTCAACCATTTCTTGGCTTCAAACTGCCATATCTCGCGAACGGATTGACCTAACCCAAAAATTCCTATTGCATCTGAAAGTAGAAACTCGCCCGACTACAGCGGTATGTGTATTTTTTCCCTAGGCCATTCTGGTTAAGCGTTTGGAGCAGCAGAATTGCGAAAAATTTTTTGCCTTCTCAACCATTTCTTGGCTTCAAACTCCCATAATTCGCGAACGGATTGACATAACCCAAAAATTCCTGTTGCGACTGAAAGTAGAAACTCGCCCGATTACAACGGTATGTGTATTTTTTCCCTAGGGCATTCTGGTTAAGCGTTTGGAGCAGCAGATGTGCGAAAAATTTGTTGTCTTCTCAACCATTTCTTAGCTTCAAACTCCCATATCTTGCGAACGGATTGACCTAACCCAAAAATTCTTATTGCATCTGAAAGTAGAATCTCGCCCGATTACAACGGTATGTGTATTTTTTCCCTAGGCCATTCTGGTTAAGCGTTTGGAGCAGAAGAAGTGCGAAAAATTTTTTGCCTTCTCAACCATTTCTTGGCTTCAAACTCCCATATCTCGCGAACGGATTGACCTAACCCAAAAATTTCTATTGCATGTGAAAGTAGAAGCTCGCCCGATTACAACGGTATGTGTATTTTTTCCCTAGGCCATGCTGGTTAAGCGTTTGGAGCAGCAGAATTACGAAAAATTTTTTCCCTTCTCAACCATATCTTGCCTTCAAACCCCCATATCTCGCGAACGGATTTATCTACCCCAAAAATTCCTATTGCGTCTGAAAGTAGAAACTCGCCCGATTACAACGGTATGTGTATTTTTTCCCTAGGCCACTCTGGTTAAGCGTTTGGAGCAGCAGAATTGCGAAAAATTTGTTGTCTTCTCAACTATTTCTTAGCTTCAAAGTCCCATATCTCGCGAACGGATTGACCTAACCCAAAAATTCCTATTGCATCTGAAAGTAGAAGCTCGCCCGATTACAACGGTATGTGTATTTTTTCCCTAGGCCATTCTTGTTAAGCGTTTGGGGCAGCAGAATTGCGAAAAATTTTTTGCCTTCTCAACCATTTCTTGGCTTCAAACTCCCATAATTCGCGAACGGATTGACATAACCCTAAAATTCCTGTTGCGACTGAAAGTAGAAACTGGCCCGATTTCAACGGTATGTGTATTTTTTCCCTATGCCATTCTGGTTAAGCGTTTGGAGCAGCAGAATTGCGAAAAATTTTTTGCCTTCTCAACCATTTCTTGGCTTCAAACTCCCATAATTCGCGAACGGATTGACATAACCCAAAAATTCCTGTTGCGACTGAAAGTAGAAACTCGCCCGATTACAACGGTATGTGTATTTTTCCCTTGGCCATTCTGGTTAAGCGTTTGGAGCAGCAGATGTGCGAAAAATTTGTTGTCTTCTCAACCATTTCTTAGGTTCAAACTCCCATATCTCGCGAACGGATTGACCTAACCCAAAAATTCCTATTGCATCTGAAAGTAGAATATCGCCCGATTACAACGGTATGTGTATTTTTTCCCTAGGCCATTCTGGTTAAGCGTTTGGAGCAGCAGAAGTGCGAAAAATTAGTTGTCTTCTCAACCATTTCTTAGCTTCAAACTCCCATATCTCGAGAACGGATTGACCTAACCCAAAAATTCCTATTGCATCTGAAAGTAGAAGCTCGCCCGATTACAACGGTATGTGAATATTTTCCCTAGGCCATTCTGGTTAAGCGTTTGGTGCAGCGGAATTGCGAAAAATTTTTTGACTTCTCAACCATTTCTTGGCTTCAATCTCCCATATCTTGCGAACGGATTGACCTAACCCAAAAATTCCTAGTGCGTCTGAAAGTAGAAACTCGCCCGATTACATCGGTATGTGTATTTTTTCCCAAGGCCATTCTGGTTAAGCGATTGGAGCAGCAGAAGTGCGAAAAATTTGTTGTCTTGTCAACCATTTCTTAGCTTCAAAGTCCCATACCTCGAGAACGGATTGACCTAACCCAAAAATTGCTATTGTACCTGAAAGTAGAAACTCGTCCGATTACAACGGTATCGGTATTTTTTCCGTCGGCCATTCTGATTAAGCGTTTGGAGCAGCAGAAGTGCGAAAAATTTGTTGCCTTCTCAACCATTTCTTGGCTTCAAACTCCCATAATTCGCGAACGGATTGACATAACCCAAAAATTCCTGTTGCGACTGAAAGTAGAAACTCGCCCGATTACAACGGTATGTTTATTTTTTCCCTAGGGCATTCTGGTTAAGCGATTGGAGCAGCAGAAGTGCGAAAAATTTGTTGCCTTCTCAACTATTTCTTAGCTTCAAAGTCCCATATCTCGCGAACGGATTGACCTAACCCAAAAATTCCTATTGCATCTGAAAGTAGAAGCTCGCCCGATTACAACGGTATGTGTATTTTTTCCCTAGGCCATTCTGGTTAAGCGTTTGGAGCAGCAGAATTGCGAAAAATTTTTTCCCTTCTCAACCATTTCTCGGCTTCAAACTCCCATATCTCGCGAACGGATTGACCTAACCCAAAAATTCCTAGTGCGTCTGAAAGTAGAAACTCGCCCGATTACAACGGTATGTGTATTTTTTCCCTAGGCCATTCTGGTTAAGCGTTTGGAGCAGCAGAATTGCGAAAAATTTTTTGCCTTCTCAACCATTTCTTGGCTTCAAACTCCCATAATTCGCGAACGGATTGACATAACCCTAAAATTCCTGTTGCGACTGAAAGTAGAAACTGGCCCGATTTCAACGGTATGTGTATTTTTTCCCTATGCCATTCTGGTTAAGCGTTTGTAGCAGCAGAAGTGCGAAAAATTTGTTGTCTTCTCAACTATTTCTTAGCTTCAAAGTCCCATATCTCGCGAACGGATTGACCTAACCCAAAAATTCCTATTGCATCTGAAAGTAGAAGCTCGCCCGATTACAACGGTATGTGTATTTTTTCCGTAGGCCATTCTGGTTAAGCGTTTCGAGCAGCCGTATTGCCAAAAATTTTTTGCCTTCTCAACCATTTCTTAGCTTCAAACTCCCATATCTCGCGAACGGATTGACCTAACCCAAAAAGTTCCTATTGAATCTGAAAGAAGAATCTCGCCCGATTACAACGGTATGTGTATTTTTCCCTAGGTCATTCTGGTTAAGCGTTTGGAGCAGCAGAAGTGCGAAAAATTTTTTGCCTTCTCAACCATTTCTTGGCTTGAAACTCCCATATCTCGCGAACGGATTGACCTAACCCAAAAATTCCTATTGCATCTGAAAGTAGAAGCTCGCCCGATTACAACGGTATGTGTATTTTTTCCCTAGGCCATTCTGGTTAAGCGTTTGGAGCAGCAGAATTGCGAAAATTTTTTTCCCTTTTCAACCATTTCTTGGCTTCAAACTCCCATATCTCGCGAACGGATTGACCTAACCCAAAAATTCCTATTGCGTCTGAAAGTAGAAACTCGCCCGATTACAACGGTACGTGTATTTTTTCCCTAGGCCATTCTGGTTAAGCGTTTGGAGCAGCAGAATTGCGAAAAATTTTTTGCCTTCTCAACCATTTCTTGGCTTCAAACTCCCATAATTCGCGATCGGATTGACATAACCTAAAAATTCCTGTTGCGACTGAAAGTAGAAACTCGCCCGATTACAACGGTATGTGTATTTTTTCCCTAGGCCATTCTGGTTAAGCGTTTGGAGCAGCAGAAGTGCGAAAAATTTGTTGACTTCTCAACTATTTCTTAGCTTCAAAGTACCATATCTCGCGAACGGATTGACCTAACCCAAAAATTCCTATTGCATCTGAAAGTAGAATCTCGCCCGATTACAACGGTATGTGTATTTTTTCCCTAGGCCATTCTGGTTAAGCGTTTGGAGCAGCAGAAGTGCGAAAAATTAGTTGTCTTCTCAACCATTTCTTAGCTTCAAACTCCCATATCTCGAGAACGGATTGACCTAACCCAAAAATTCCTATTGCATCTGAAAGTAGAAGCTCGCCCGATTACAACGGTATGTGAATATTTTCCCTAGGCCATTCTGGTTAAGCGTTTGGTGCAGCGGAATTGCGAAAAATTTTTTGACTTCTCAACCATTTCTTGGCTTCAATCTCCCATATCTTGCGAACGGATTGACCTAACCAAAAAATTCCTATTGCATCTGAATGTAGAAACTCGCCCGATTACATCGGTATGTGTATTTTTTCCCAAGGCCATTCTGGTTAAGCGATTGGAGCAGCAGAAGTGCGAAAAATTTGTTGTCTTGTCAACCATTTCTTAGCTTCAAAGTCCCATACCTCGAGAACGGATTGACCTAACCCAAAAATTGCTGTTGTACCTGAAAGTAGAAACTCGTCCGATTACAATGGTATGGGTATTTTTGCCGTCGGCCATTCTGGTTAAGCGTTTGGAGCAGCAGAAGTGCGAAAAATTTGTTGTCTTCTCAACCATTTCTTAGCTTCAAAGTCCCATATCTCGCGAACGGATTGACCTAACCCAAAAATTCCTATTTTAACTGAAAGTAGAAACTCGCCCGATTACAACGGTATGTGTATTTTTTCCCAAGGCCATTCTGGTTATGCGATTGAAGCAGCAGAAGTGCGAAAAATTTGTTGTCTTGTCAACCATTTCTTAGCTTCAAAGTCCCATACCTCGAGAACGGATTGGCCTAACCCAAAAATTGCTATTGTACCTGAAAGTAGAAACTCGTCCGATTACAACGGTATCGGTATTTTTTCCGTCGGCCATTCTGGTTAAGCGTTTGGAGCAGCAGAAGTGCGAAAAATTTTTTGCCTTCTCAACCATTTCTTGGCTTCAAACTCCCATAATTCGCGAACGGATTGACATAACCCAAAAATTCCTGTTGCGACTGAAAGTAGAAACTCGCCCGAATACAACGGTATGTGTATTTTTTCCCTAGGCCATTCTGGTTAAGCGTTTGGAGCAGCAGAAGTGCGAAAAATTTGTTGACTTCTCAACTATTTCTTAGCTTCAAAGTACCATATCTCGCGAACGGATTGACCTAACCCAAAAATTCCTATTGCATCTGAAAGTAGAATCTCGCCCGATTACAACGGTATGTGTATTTTTTCCCTAGGCCATTCTGGTTAAGCGTTTGGAGCAGCAGAAGTGCGAAAAATTAGTTGTCTTCTCAACCATTTCTTAGCTTCAAACTCCCATATCTCGAGAACGGATTGACCTAACCCAAAAATTCCTATTGCATCTGAAAGTAGAAGCTCGCCCGATTACAACGGTATGTGAATATTTTCCCTAGGCCATTCTGGTTAAGCGTTTGGTGCAGCGGAATTGCGAAAAATTTTTTGACTTCTCAACCATTTCTTGGCTTCAATCTCCCATATCTTGCGAACGGATTGACCTAACCAAAAAATTCCTATTGCATCTGAATGTAGAAACTCGCCCGATTACATCGGTATGTGTATTTTTTCCCAAGGCCATTCTGGTTAAGCGATTGGAGCAGCAGAAGTGCGAAAAATTTGTTGTCTTGTCAACCATTTCTTAGCTTCAAAGTCCCATACCTCGAGAACGGATTGACCTAACCCAAAAATTGCTGTTGTACCTGAAAGTAGAAACTCGTCCGATTACAATGGTATGGGTATTTTTGCCGTCGGCCATTCTGGTTAAGCGTTTGGAGCAGCAGAAGTGCGAAAAATTTGTTGTCTTCTCAACCATTTCTTAGCTTCAAAGTCCCATATCTCGCGAACGGATTGACCTAACCCAAAAATTCCTATTTTAACTGAAAGTAGAAACTCGCCCGATTACAACGGTATGTGTATTTTTTCCCAAGGCCATTCTGGTTATGCGATTGAAGCAGCAGAAGTGCGAAAAATTTGTTGTCTTGTCAACCATTTCTTAGCTTCAAAGTCCCATACCTCGAGAACGGATTGGCCTAACCCAAAAATTGCTATTGTACCTGAAAGTAGAAACTCGTCCGATTACAACGGTATCGGTATTTTTTCCGTCGGCCATTCTGGTTAAGCGTTTGGAGCAGCAGAAGTGCGAAAAATTTTTTGCCTTCTCAACCATTTCTTGGCTTCAAACTCCCATAATTCGCGAACGGATTGACATAACCCAAAAATTCCTGTTGCGACTGAAAGTAGAAACTCGCCCGAATACAACGGTATGTGTATTTTTTCCCTAGGCCATTCTGGTTAAGCGTTTGGAGCAGCAGAATTGCGAAGAATTTTTTGACTTCTCAAACATTTCTTGGCTTCAAACTCCCATATCTCGCGAACGGATTGAACTAACCCAAAAATTCCTGTTGCGAATGAAAGTAGAAACTAGCCCGATTACAACGGTGTGTGTATTTTTTCCCTAGGCCATTCTGGTTAAGCGTTTGGAGCAGCAGAAATGCGAAAAATTTTTGGCTTTCTCAACCACTTGTTGGCTTCAAACTCCCATAATTCGCGAACGGATTGACATAACCCAAAAATTCCTGTTGCGACTGAAAGTAGAAACTCGCCCGATTACAACGGTATGTGTATTTTTTCCCTAGGGCATTCTGGTTAAGTGTTTGGAGCAGCAGATGTGCGAAAAATTTGTTGTCTTCTCAACCATTTCTTAGCTTCAAACTCCCATATCTTGCGAACGGATTGACCTAACCCAAAAATTCCTATTGCATCTGAAAGTAGAATCTCGCCCGATTACAACGGTATGTGTATTTTTTCCCTAGGCCATTCTGGTTAAGCGTTTGGAGCAGCAGAATTGGGAAAAATTTTTTGCCTTCTCAACCATTTCTTGGCTTCAAACTCCCATAATTCGCGAACGGATTGACATAACCCAAAAATTCCTGTTGCGACTGAAAGTAGAAACTCGCCCGATTACAACGGTATGTGTATTTTTTCCCTAGGCCATTCTGGTTAAGCGTTTGGAGCAGCAGAATTGCGAAAAATTTTTTGCCTTCTCAACCATTTCTTGGCTTCAAACTCCAATAATTCGCGAACGGATTGACATAACCCAAAAATTCCTGTTGCGACTGAAAGTAGAAACTCGCCCGATTTCAACGGTATGTGTATTTTTTCCCTAGGCCATTCTGGTTAAGCGTTTGGAGCAGCAGAAGTGCGAAAAATTTGTTGTCTTCTCAATTATTTCTTTGCTTCAAAGTCCCATATCTCGCGAACGGATTGACCTAACCCAAAAATTCCTATTGAATCTGAAAGTAGAAGCTCGCCCGATTACAACGGTATGTGTATTTCTTCCCTAGGCCATTCTGGTTAAGCGTTTCGAGCAGCCGTATTGCCAAAAATTTTTTGCCTTCTCAACCATTTCTTAGCTTCAAACTCCCATATCTCGCGAACGGATTGACCTAACCCAAAAAGTTCCTATTGCATCTGAAAGTAGAATTTCGCCCGATTACAACGGTATGTGTATTTTTCCCTAGGCCATTCTGGTTAAGCGTTTGGAGCAGCAGAAGTGCAAAAAATTTTTTGCCTTCTCAACCATTTCTTGGCTTCAAACTCCCATATCTCGCTAACGGATTGACCTAACCCAAAAATTCCTATTGCATCTGAAAGTAGAAGCTCGCCCGATTACAACGGTATGTGTATTTTTTCCCTAGGCCATTCTGGTTAAGCGTTTGGAGCAGCAGAATTGCGAAAAATTTTTTCCCTTCTCAACCATTTCTTGGCTTCAAACTCCCATATCTCGCGAACGGATTGACCTAACCCAAAAATTCCTATTGCGTCTGAAAGTAGAAACTCGCCCGATTACAACGGTATGTGTATTTTTTCCCTAGGCCATTCTGGTTAAGCGTTTGGAGCAGCAGAAGTGCGAAAAATTTGTTGACTTCTCAACTATTTCTTAGCTTCAAAGTCCCATATCTCGCGAACGGATTGACCTAACCCAAAAATTCCAATTGCATCTGAAAGTAGAAGCTCGCCCGATTACAACGGTATGTGTATTTTTTCCCTAGGCCATTCTGGTCAAGCGTTTGGAGCAGCAGAATTGCGAAGAATTTGTTGCCTTCTCAACTATTTCTTGGCTTCAAACTCCCATAATTCGCGAACGGATTGACATAACCCAAAAATTCCTGTTGCGACTGAAAGTAGAAACTCGCCCGATTACAACGGTACGTGTATTTTTTCCCTAGGCCATTCTCGTTAAGCGTTTGAAGCAGCAGATGTGCGAAAAATTTGTTGTCTTCTCAACCATTTCTTAGCTTCAAACTCCCATATCTCGCGAACGGATTGACCTAACCCAAAAATTCCTATTGCATCCGAAAGTAGAATCTCGCCCGATTACAACGGTATGTGTACTTTTTCCCTAGGCCATTCTGGTCAAGCGTTTGGAGCAGCAGAATTGGGAAAAATTTTTTGCCTTCTCAACCATTTCTTGGCTTCAAACTCCCATAATTCGCGAACGGATTGACATAACCCAAAAATTCCTGTTGCGACTGAAAGTAGAAACTCGCCCGATTACAACGGTATGTGTATTTTTTCCCTAGGCCATTCTGGTTAAGCGTTTGGAGCAGCAGAAGTGCGAAAATTTGTTGCCTTCTCAACTATTTCTTAGCTTCAAAGTCCCATATCTCGCGAACGGATTGACCTAACCCAAAAATTCCTATTGCATCTGAAAGTAGAAGCTCGCCCGATTACAACGGTATGTGTATTTTTTCCCTAGGCCATTCTGGTTAAGCGTTTGGAGCAGCAGAATTGCGAAGAATTTTTTGCCTTCTCAACTATTTCTTGGCTTCAAACTCCCATAATTCGCGAACGGATTGAGATAACCTAAAAATTCCTGTTGCGACTGAAAGTAGAAACTCGCCCGATTACAACGGTATGTGTATTTTTCCCTAGGACATTCTGGTTAAGCGTTTGGAGCAGCAGATGTGCGAAAAATTTTTTGCCTTCTCAAACATTTCTTGGCTTCAAACTCCCATATCTCGCGAACGGATTGACCTAACCCAAAAATTCCTATTGCATCTGAAAGTAGAAGCTCGCCCGATTACAACGGTATGTGTATTTTTTCCCTGGGCCATTCTGGTTAAGCGTTTGGAGCAGCAGAATTACGAAAAATTTTTTCCCTTCTCAATCATTTCTTGGCTTCAAACTCCCATATCTCGCGAACGGATTGACCTACCCCAAAAATTCCTATTGCGTCTGAAAGTAGAAACTCGCCCGATTACAACGGTATGTGTATTTTTTCCCTAGGCCATTCTGGTTAAGCGTTTGGAGCAGCAGAATTGCGAAAAATTTGTTGTCTTCTCAACTATTTCTTAGCTTCAAAGTCCCATATCTCGCGAACGGATTGACCTAACCCAAAAATTCCTATTGCATCTGAAAGTAGAAGCTCGCCCGATTACAACTATATGTGTATTTTTTCCCTAGGCCATTCTGGTTAAGCGTTTGGTGCAGCAGAACTGCGAAAAATTTTTTGCCTTTGCAACCATTTCTTGGCTTCAAACTCCCATATCTCGCGATCGGATTGACCTAACCCAAAAATTGCTATTGCATCTGAAAGTAGAAGCTCGCCCGATTACAAAGGTATGTGTATTTTTTCCCTAGGCCATTCTGGTTAAGCGTTTCGAGCAGCCGAATTGCGAAAAATTTTTTCCCTTCTCAACCATTTCTTGGCTTCAAACTCCCATATCTCGCGAACGGATTGACCTAACCCCAAAAATTCCTATTGCGTCTGAAAGTAGAAACTCGCCCGATTACAACGGTATGTGTATTTTTTCCCTAGGCCATTCTGGTTAAGCGTTTGGAGCAGCAGAATTGGGAAAAATTTTTTGCCTTCTCAACCATTTCTTGGCTTCAAACTCCCATAATTCGCGAACGGATTGACATAACCCAAAAATTCCTGTTGCGACTGAAAGTAGAAACTCGCCCGATTACAACGGTATGTGTATTTTTTCCCTAGGCCATTCTGGTTAAGCGTTTGGAGCAGCAGAAGTGCGAAAATTTGTTGCCTTCTCAACTATTTCTTAGCGTCAAAGTCCCATATCTCGCGAACGGATTGACCTAACCCAAAAATTCCTATTGCATCTGAAAGTAGAAGCTCGCCCGATTACAACGGTATGTGTATTTTTTCCCTAGGCCATTCTGGTTAAGCGTTTGGAGCAGCAGAATTGCGAAAAATTTTTTCCCTTCTCAACCATTTCTCGGCTTCAAACTCCCATATCTCGCGAACGGATTGACCTAACCCAAAAATTCCTATTGTGTCTGAAAGTAGAAACTCGCCCGATTACAACGGTATGTGTATTTTTTCCCTAGGCCATTCTGGTTAAGCGTTTGGAGCAGCAGAATTGCGAAAAATTTTTTGCCTTCTCAACCATTTCTTGGCTTCAAACTCCCATAATTCGCGAACGGATTGACATAACCCAAAAATTCCTGTTGCGACTGAAAGTAGAAACTCGCCCGATTTCAACGGTATGTGTATTTTTCCCCTATGCCATTCTGGTTAAGCGTTTGGAGCAGCAGAATTGCGAAAAATTTGTTGTCTTCTCAACTATTTCTTAGCTTCAAAGTCCCATACCTCGAGAACGGATTGACCTAACCCAAATATTGCTATTGTACCTGAAAGTAGAAACTCGTCCGATTACAACGGTATCGGTATTTTTTCCGTCGGCCATTCTGGTTAAGCGTTTGGAGCAGCAGAAGTGCGAAAAATTTTTTGCCTTCTCAACCATTTCTTGGCTTCAAACTCCCATAATTCGCGAACGGATTGACATAACCCAAAAATTCCTGTTGCGACTGAAAGTAGAAACTCGCCCGAATACAACGGTATGTGTATTTTTTCCCTAGGCCATTCTGGTTAAGCGTTTGGAGCAGCAGAATTGCGAAGAATTTTTTGACTTCTCAACCATTTCTTGGCTTCAAACTCCCATATCTCGCGAACGGATTGAACTAACCCAAAAATTCCTGTTGCGAATGAAAGTAGAAACTAGCCCGATTACAACGGTATGTGTATTTTTTCCCTAGGCCATTCTGGTTAAGCGTTTGGAGCAGCAGAATTGCGAAAAATTTTTGGCTTTCTCAACCACTTGTTGGCTTCAAACTCCCATAATTCGCGAACGGATTGACATAACCCAAAAATTCCTGTTGCGACTGAAAGTAGAAACTCGCCCGATTACAACGGTATTTGTATTTTTTCCCTAGGCCATTCTGGTTAAGCGTTTGGAGCAGCAGAATTGCGAAAAATTTTTTGCCTTCTCAACCATTTCTTGGCTTCAAACTCCAATAATTCGCGAACGGATTGACATAACCCAAAAATTCCTGTTGCGACTGAAAGTAGAAACTCGCCCGATTTCAACGGTATGTGTATTTTTTCCCTAGGCCATTCTGGTTAAGCGTTTGGAGCAGCAGAAGTGCGAAAAATTTGTTGTCTTCTCAATTATTTCTTTGCTTCAAAGTCCCATATCTCGCGAACGGATTGACCTAACCCAAAAATTCCTATTGAATCTGAAAGTAGAAGCTCGCCCGATTACAACGGTATGTGTATTTCTTCCCTAGGCCATTCTGGTTAAGCGTTTCGAGCAGCCGTATTGCCAAAAATTTTTTGCCTTCTCAACCATTTCTTAGCTTCAAACTCCCATATCTCGCGAACGGATTGACCTAACCCAAAAAGTTCCTATTGCATCTGAAAGTAGAATTTCGCCCGATTACAACGGTATGTGTATTTTTCCCTAGGCCATTCTGGTTAAGCGTTTGGAGCAGCAGAAGTGCAAAAAATTTTTTGCCTTCTCAACCATTTCTTGGCTTCAAACTCCCATATCTCGCTAACGGATTGACATAACCCAAATATTCCTATTGCATCTGAAAGTAGAAGCTCGCCCGATTACAACGGTATGTGTATTTTTTCCCTAGGCCATTCTGGTTAAGCGTTTGGAGCAGCAGAATTGCGAAAAATTTTTTCCCTTCTCAACCATTTCTTGGCTTCAAACTCCCATATCTCGCGAACGGATTGACCTAACCCAAAAATTCCTATTGCGTCTGAAAGTAGAAACTCGCCCGATTACAACGGTATGTGTATTTTTTCCCTAGGCCATTCTGGTTAAGCGTTTGGAGCAGCAGAATTGCGAAAAATTTTTTGCCTTCTCAACCATTTCTTGGCTTCAAACTCCCATAATTCGCGAACGGATTGACATAACCCGAAAATTCCTGTTGCGACTGAAAGTAGAAACTCGCCCGATTACAACGGTATGTGTATTTTTTCCCTAGGCCATTCTGGTTAAGCGTTTGGAGCAGCAGAAGTGCGAAAAATTTGTTGACTTCTCAACTATTTCTTAGCTTCAAAGTCCCATATCTCGCGAACGGATTGACCTAACCCAAAAATTCCAATTGCATCTGAAAGTAGAAGCTCGCCCGATTACAACGGTATGTGTATTTTTTCCCTAGGCCATTCTGGTCAAGCGTTTGGAGCAGCAGAATTGCGAAGAATTTGTTGCCTTCTCAACTATTTCTTGGCTTCAAACTCCCATAATTCGCGAACGGATTGACATAACCCAAAAATTCCTGTTGCGACTGAAAGTAGAAACTCGCCCGATTACAACGGTACGTGTATTTTTTCCCTAGGCCATTCTGGTTAAGCGTTTGGAGCAGCAGATGTGCGAAAAATTTGTTGTCTTCTCAACCATTTCTTAGCTTCAAACTCCCATATCTCGCGAACGGATTGACCTAACCCAAAAATTCCTATTGCATCCGAAAGTAGAATCTCGCCCGATTACAACGGTATGTGTACTTTTTCCCTAGGCCATTCTGGTCAAGCGTTTGGAGCAGCAGAATTGCGAAGAATTTTTTGCCTTCTCAACTATTTCTTGGCTTCAAACTCCCATAATTCGCGAACGGATTGACATAACCTAAAAATTCCTGTTGCGACTGAAAGTAGAAACTCGCCCGATTACAACGGTATGTATATTTTTCCCTAGGCCATTCTGGTTAAGCTTTTGGAGCAGCAGAATTGCGAAAAATTTTTTGCCTTCTCAACCACTTCTTGGCTTCAAACTCCCATAATTCGCGAACGGATTGACATAACCCAAAAATTCCTGTTGCGACTGAAAGTAGAAACTCGCCCGATTACAACGGTATGTGTATTTTTTCCCTAGGACATTCTGGTTAAGCGTTTGGAGCAGCAGATGTGCGAAAAATTTTTTGCCTTCTCAAACATTTCTTGGCTTCAAACTCCCATATCTCGCGAACGGATTGACCTAAACCAAAAATTCCTATTGCATCTGAAAGTAGAAGCTCGCCCGATTACAACGGTATGTGTATTTTTTCCCTGGGCCATTCTGGTTAAGCGTTTGGAGCAGCAGAATTACGAAAAATTTTTTCCCTTCTCAACCATTTCTTGGCTTCAAACTCCCATATCTCGCGAACGGATTGACCTACCCCAAAAATTCCTATTGCGTCTGAAAGTAGAAACTCGCCCGATTACAACGGTATGTGTATTTTTTCCCTAGGCCATTCTGGTTAAGCGTTTGGAGCAGCAAAATTGCGAAAAATTTGTTGTCTTCTCAACTATTTCTTAGCTTCAAAGTCCCATATCTCGCGAACGGATTGACCTAACCCAAAAATTCCTATTGAGTCTGAAAGTAGAAACTCGCCCGATTACAACGGTATGTGTATTTTTTCCCTAGGCCATTCTGGTTAAGCGTTTGGAGCAGCAGAATTGCGAAAAATTTTTTGCCTTCTCAACCATTTCTTGGCTTCAAACTCCCATAATTCGCGAACGGATTGACATAACCCAAAAATTCCTGTTGCGACTGAAAGTAGAAACTCGCCCGATTTCAACGGTATGTGTATTTTTTCCCTATGCCATTCTGGTTAAGCGTTTGGAGCAGCAGAATTGCGAAAAATTTGTTGTCTTCTCAACTATTTCTTAGCTTCAAAGTCCCATATCTCGCGAACGGATTGACCTAACCCAAAAATTCCTATTGCATCTGAAAGTAGAAGCTCGCCCGATTACAACGGTATGTGTATTTTTTCCGTAGGCCATTCTGGTTAAGCGTTTGGAGCAGCAGAATTGCGAAAAATTTTTTGACTTCTCAACCATTTCTTGGCTTCAAACTCCCATAATTCGCGAACGGATTGACATAACCTAAAAATTCCTGTTGCGACTGAAAGTAGAAACTCGCCCGATTACAACGGTATGTGTATTTTTTCCCTAGGCCATTCTGGTTAAGCGTTTGGAGCAGCAGAAGTGCGAAAAATTTGTTGACATCTCAACTATTTCTTAGCTTCAAAGTCCCATATCTCGCGAACGGATTGACCTAACCCAAAAATTCCTATTGCGTCTGAAAGTAGAAACTCGCCCGATTACAACGGTATGTGTATTTTTTCCCTAGGCCATTCTGGATAAGCGTTTGGAGAAGCAGAATTGCGAAAAATTTTTTGCCTTCTCAACCATTTCTCGGCTTCAAACTCCCATATCTCGCGAACGGATTGACCTAACCCAAAAATTCCATTTGCATCTGAAAGTAGAAGCTCGCCCGATTACAACGGTATGTGTATTTTTTCCCTAGGCCATTCTGGTCAAGCGTTTGGAGCAGCAGAATTGCGAAGAATTTTTTGCCTTCTCAACTATTTCTTGGCTTCAAACTCCCATAATTCGCGAACGGATTGACATAACCCAAAAATTCCTGTTGCGACTGAAAGTAGAAACTCGCCCGATTACAACGGTACGTGTATTTTTTCCCTTGGCCATTCTGGTTAAGCGTTTGGAGCAGCAGATGTGCGATAAATTTTTTGCCTTCTCAACCATTTCTTGGCTTCTAACTCCCATATCTCGCGAACGGATTGACCTAACCCAAAAATTCCTATTGCATCTGAAAGTAGAAGCTCGCCCGATTACAACGGTATGTGTATTTTTTCCCTAGGCCATTCTGGTTAAGCGTTTGGAGCAGCAGAATTGCGAACAATTTTTTCCCTTCTCAACCATTTCTTGGCTTCAAACTCCCATATCTCGCGAACGGATTGACCTAACCCAAAAATTCCTATTGCGTCTGACAGTAGAAACTCGCCCGATTACAACGGTATGTGTATTTTTTCCCTAGGCCATTCTGGTTAAGCGTTTGGAGCAGCAGAATTGCGAAAAATTTTTTGCCTTCTCAACCATTTCTTGGCTTCAAACTCCCATAATTCGCTAACGGATTGACATAACCCAAAAATTCCTGTTGCGACTGAATGTAGAAACTCGCCCGATTACAACGGTATGTGTATTTTTTCCCTAGGCCATTCTGGTTAAGCGTTTGGAGCAGCAGAAGTGCGAAAAATTTGTTGACTTATCAACTATTTCTTAGCTTCAAAGTCCCATATCTCGCGAACGGATTGACCTAACCCAAAAATTCCAATTGCATCTGAAAGTAGAAGCTCGCCCGATTACAACGGTATGTGTATTTTTTCCCTAGGCCATTCTGGTTAAGCGTTTGGAGCAGCAGAATTGCGAAAAATTTTTTCCCTTCTCAACCATTTCTTGGTTTCAAACTCCCATATCTCGCGAACGGATTGACCTAACCCAAAAATTCCTATTGCGTCTGAAAGTAGAAACTCGCCCGATTACAACGGTATGTGTATTTTTTCCCTAGGCCATTCTGGTTAAGCGTTTGGAGCAGCAGAATTGCGAAAAATTTTTTGCCTTCTCAACCATTTCGTGACTTCAAACTCCCATAATTCGCGAACGGATTGACATAACCCAAAAATTCCTGTTGCGACTGAAAGTAGAAACTCGCCCGATTACAACGGTAGGTGTATTTTTTCCCTAGGCCATTCTGGTTAAGCGTTTGGAGCAGCAGAATTGCGAAGAATTTTTTGCCTTCTCAACCATTTCTTGGCTTCAAACTCCCATAATTCGCGAACGGATTGACATAACCCAAAAATTCCTGTTGCGACTGAAAGTAGAAACTCGCCCGATTACAACGGTATGTGTATTTTTTCCCTAGGCCATTCTGGTTAAGCGTTTGGAGCAGCAGATGTGCGAAAAATTTTTTGTCTTCTCAACCATTTCTTAGCTTCAAACTCCCATACCTCGCGAACGGATTGACCTAACCCAAAAATTCCTATTGCATCTGAAAGTAGAATCTCGCCCGATTACAACGGTATGTGTATTTTTTCCCTAGGCCATTCTGGTTAAGCGTTTGGAGCAGCAGAAGTGCGAAAAATTTTTTGCCTTCTCAACCATTTCTTGGCTTCAAACTCCCATATCTCGCGAACGGATTGACCTAACCCAAAAATTCCTATGGCACCTGAAAGTAGAAGCTCGCCCGATGACAACGTTACGTGCATTTTTTCCCTAGGCCATTCTGGTTAAGCGTTTGGAGCAGCAGAATTGCGAAAAATTGTTTGCCTTCTCAACCATTTCTTGGCTTCAAACTCCCATAATTCGCGAACGGATTGACATAACCCAAAAATTCCTGTTGCGACTGAAAGTAGAAACTCGCCCGATTACAACGGTATGTGTATTTTTTCCCTAGGCCAGTCTGGTTAAGCGTTTGGAGCAGCAGAATTGCGAAGAGTTTTTTGCCTTCTCAACTATTTCTTGGCTTCAAACTCCCATATCTCGCGAACGGATTGACATAACCCAAAAATTCCTGTTGCGACTGAATGTAGAAACTCGCCCGATTACAACGGTATGTGTATTTTTTCCCTAGGCCATTCTGGTTAAGCGTTTGGAGCAGCAGAATTGCGAAAAATTTTTGGCCTTCTCAACCACTTCTTGGCTTCAAACTCCCATAATTCGCGAACGGATTGACATAACCCAAAAATTCCTGTTGCGACTGAATGTAGAAACTCGCCCGATTACAACGGTATGTGTATTTTTTCCCTAGGCCATTCTGGTTAAGCGTTTGGAGCAGCAGATTTGCGAAAAATTTTTTGCCTTCTCAACCATTTCTTGGCTTCAAACTCCCATAATTCGCGAACGGATTGACATAACCCAAAAATTCCTGTTGCGACTGAATGTAGAAACTCGCCCGATTACAACGGTATGTGTATTTTTTCCCTAGGCCATTCTGGTTAAGCGTTTGGAGCAGCAGAAGTGCGAAAAATTTGTTGACTTCTCAACTATTTCTTAGCTTCAAAGTCCCATATCTCGCGAACGGATTGACCTAACCCAAAAATTCCAATTGCATCTGAAAGTAGAAGCTCGCCCGATTACAACGGTATGTGTATTTTTTTCCCTAGGCCATTCTGGTTAAGCGTTTGGAGCAGCAGAATTGCGAAAAATTTTTTCCCTTCTCAACCATTTCTTGGTTTCAAACTCCCATATCTCGCGAACGGATTGACCTAACCCAAAAATTCCTATTGCGTCTGAAAGTAGAAACTCGCCCGATTACAACGGTATGTGTATTTTTTCCCTAGGCCATTCAGGTTAAGCGTTTGGAGCAGCAGAATTGCGAAAAATTTTTTCCCTTTTCAACCATTTCTTGCCTTCAAACTCCCATATCTCGCGAACGGATTGACCTAACCCAAAAATTCCTATTGCGACTGAAAGTAGAAACTCGCCCGATTACAACGGTATGTGTATTTTTTCCCTAGGCCATTCAGGTTAAGCGTTTGGAGCAGCAGATGTGCGAAAAATTTGTTGTCTTCTCAACCATTTCTTAGCTTCAAACTCACATATCTCGCGAACGGATTGACCTAACCCAAAAATTCCTATTGCTTCTGAAAGTAGAATCTCGCCCGATTACAACGGTATGTGTATTTTTTCCCTAGGCCATTCTGGTTAAGCGTTTGGAGCAGCAGAATTGCGAAAAATTTTTGGCCTTCTCAACCACTTCTTGGCTTCAAACTCCCATAATTCGCGAACGGATTGACGTAACCCAAAAATTCCTGTTGCGACTGAAAGTAGAAACTCGCCCGATTACAACGGTATGTGTATTTTTTCCCTAGGCCATTCAGGTTATGCGTTTGGAGCAGCAGATGTGCGAAAAATTTGTTGTCTTCTCAACCATTTCTTAGCTTCAAACTCACATATCTCGCGAACGGATTGACGTAACCCAAAAATTCCTGTTGCGACTGAAAGTAGAAACTCGCCCGATTACAACGGTATGTGTATTTTTTCCCTAGGCCATTCTGGTTAAGCGTTTGGAGCAGCAGAATTGCGAAAAATTTTTTCCCTTTTCAACCATTTCTTGCCTTCAAACTCCATATCTCCCGAACGGATTGACCTAAGCCAAAAATTCCTATTGCGTCTGAAAGTAGAAACTCGCCCGATTACAACGGTATGTGTATTTTTTCCCTAGGCCATTCTGGTTAAGCGTTTGGAGCAGCAGAATTGCGAAAAATTTTTTCCCTTTTCAACCATTTCTTGCTTTCAAACTCCCATATCTCGCGAACGGATTGACCTAACCCAAAAATTCCTATTGCGTCTGAAAGTAGAAACTCGCCCGATTACAACGGTACGTGTATTTTTTCCCTAGGCCATTCTGGTTAAGCGTTTGGAGCAGCAGAATTGCGAAAAATTTTTTGACTTCTCAACCATTTCTTGGCTTCAAACTCCCATAATTCGCGAACGGATTGACATAACCTAAAAATTCCTGTTGCGACTGAAAGTAGAAACTCGCCCGATTACAACGGTATGTGTATTTTTTCCCTAGGCCATTCTGGTTAAGCGTTTGGAGCAGCAGAAGTGCGAAAAATTTGTTGACTTCTCAACTATTTCTTAGCTTCAAAGTCCCATATCTCGCGAACGGATTGACCTAACCCAAAAATTCCTATTGCGTCTGAAAGTAGAAACTCGCCCGATTACAACGGTATGTGTATTTTTTCCCTAGGCCATTCTGGATAAGCGTTTGGAGCAGCAGAATTGCGAAAAATTTTTTGCCTTCTCAACCATTTCTCGGCTTCAAACTCCCATATCTCGCGAACGGATTGACCTAACCCAAAAATTCCAATTGCATCTGAAAGTAGAAGCTCGCCCGATTACAACGGTATGTGTATTTTTTCCCTAGGCCATTCTGGTCAAGCGTTTGGAGCAGCAGAATTGCGAAGAATTTTTTGCCTTCTCAACTATTTCTTGGCTTCAAACTCCCATAATTCGCGAACGGATTGACATAACCCAAAAATTCCTGTTGCGACTGAAAGTAGAAACTCGCCCGATTACAACGGTACGTGTATTTTTTCCCTTGGCCATTCTGGTTAAGCGTTTGGAGCAGCAGATGTGCGAAAAATTTGTTGTCTTCTCGACCATTTCTTAGCTTCAAACTCCCACATCTCCAGAACGGATTGACCTAACCCAAAAATTCCTATTGCATCTGAAAGTAGAATCTCGCCCGATTACAACGGTATGTGTATTTTTTCCCTAGGCCATTCTGGTTAAGCGTTTGGAGCAGCAGAAGTGCGAAAAATTTTTTGCCTTCTCAACCATTTCTTGGCTTCAAACTCCCATATCTCGCGAACGGATTGAGCTACCCCAAAAATTCCTATTGCGTCTGAAAGTAGAAACTCGCCCGATTACAACGGTATGTGTATTTTTTCCCTAGGCCATTCTGGATAAGCGTTTGGAGCAGCAGAATTGCGAAAAATTTTTTGCCTTCTCAACCATTTCTTGGCTTCAATCTCCCATA
>NW_027480129.1:0-36982 GCF_051014685.1 Ptiloglossa arizonensis | reverse complement strand
CTCGAGAAATTCCTGTTGCATCTGAAAGTAGAAACTCGCGCGATTACAATGGTGTGTGTACATTTCCCCTAGACTAATCCAGTTATAGGTTTCGAGTATCAGACCAGCCAAAATTCTGATGGTTTCTCAAACATTCCGTAACTTCAAACTCCCATATCTCGCGAACGGATTGACGAACTCGAGAAATTCCTGTTGCATCTGAAAGTAGAAACACGCGCGATTACAATGGTTTGTGTACTTTTCCCCTAGGCCATTCCAGTTATAGGTTTCGAGTATCAGACCAGCGAAAATTCTGATGGTTTCTCAAACATTCCGTAACTTCAAACTCCCATATCTCGCGAACGGATTGACGAACTCGAGAAATTCCTGTTGCCCCTAAAAGTAGACACTCGCCCGATTACAATGGTGTGTGTACTTTTCCTCTAGGCCATTCCAGTTATTGGTTTCGAGAATCAGACTTGCGAAAATTTTGATGGTTTCTCAAACATTCCGTAACTTCAAACTCCCATATCCCGCGAACGGATTGACGAACTGGAGAAATTCCTGTTGCATCTGAAAGTAGAAGCTCGCCCGATTACAATGGTGTGTGTACTTTTCCCCTAGGCCATTCCAGTTATAGGTTTCGAGTATCAGACCAGCGAAAATACTGATGGTTTCTCAAACATTCCGTAACTTCAAACTCCCATATCTCGCGAACGGATTGACGAACTCGAGAAATTCCTGTTGCATCTGAAATCAGAAAGTCACCCGATTACAACGGTATGTGTATTTTTGCTCTAGGCCATAATAGTTATGGGTTTCGATTATGAGACCTGCGAAAATTTTGATGGTTTCTCAACCATTCCTTAACTCCAATCTCCCATATTTCGCGAACGGATTGACGAACTCGAGAAATTCCTGTAGCATCTGAAAGTAGAAACTCGCCCGACTACAACGGTACGTATATTTTTTCCCTAGGCCATTGTAGTTATTGGTTTCGAGTATCAGACTTGCGAAAATTTTGATGGTTTCTCAACCATTCCTTAACTTCAAACTCCCATATCTCGCGAACGGATTGACGAACTCGAGAAATTCCTGTTGCATCTGAAAGTAGAAACTTGCCCGATTACAATGGTGTGTGTACTTTTCCCCTAGGCCATTCCACTTAATGGTGTCGAGTATCAGACTTGCGAAAATTTTGATGGTTACTCAACCATTCCTTAACTTCAAACTCCCATATCTCGCGAACAGATTGACGAACTCGAGAAATTCCTGTTGCATCTGAAAGTAGAAACTTGCCCGATTACAATGGTGTGTGTACTTTTACCCTAGGCCATTCCCTATTGGTTTCGAGTATCAGATTTGCGAAAATTTTTATGGTTTCTCATCCATTCCTTAACTTCAAACTTCCATATCTCGCGAACGGATTGACGAAGTCGAGAAATTCCTGTTGCGTCTGAAAGCAGAAACTCGCCCCATTACAACGGTATGTGTATTTTTGCCCTAGGCCATTGTAGTTATTGGTTTCGAGTATCAGACTTGCAAAAATTTTGAAGGTTTCTCAACCATTCCTTAGCTTCAAACTCCCATATCTCGCGAACGGATCGACGAAATCGAGAATTTCCGGTTGCATCGGAAAGCAGAAACTCGCCCGATTACAACGGTATGTGTATTTTTGCCCTAGGCCATAATAGTTATGGGTTTCGAGTATCAGACTTGCGAAAATTTTGATGGTTTCTCAACCATTCCTTAACTTCAAACTTCCATATCTCGCGAACGGATTGACGAAGTCGAGAATTTCCTGTTGCATCGGAAAGCAGAAACTCGCCCGATTACAATGGTGAGTGTACTTTTACCCTAGGCCATTCCAGTTAATGGTTTCGAGTACCAGACTTGCGAAAATTATGATGGTTTCTCAACCATTCCTTAACTTCAAACTCCCATATCTCGCGAACGGATTGACGAACTCGAGAAATTCCTGTTGCATCTGAAAGCAGAAACTCGCCCGATTACAACGGTAAGTGTACTTTTCACCTAGGCCATTCGTTATTGGTTTCGAGTATCAGATTTGCGAAAATTTTGATGGTTTCTCAACCATTCCTTAACTTCAAACTTCCATATCTCGCGAACGGATTGACGGACTCCAGAAATTCCTGTTGCATCTGAGAGCAGAAACTCGCCCGACTACAATGGTATGTGTATTTTTGCCCTAGGCCATAATGGTTATGTGTTTCGAGTATCAGGCTTGCGAAAATTTTGATGGTTTCTCAACCATTCCTTAACTTCAAACTTCCATATCTCGCGAACGGAATGACGAACTCGAGAAATTCCTGTTGCGTCTGAAAGCAGAAACTCGCCCGATGACAACGGTATGCGTATTTTTGTCCTAGGCCATAATACTTATGTGTTTCGAGTATCAGACTTGCGAAAATTTTGTAGGTTTCTCAACCATTCCTTAACTTCAAACTCCCATATCTCGCGAACGGATTGACGAACTCGAGAAATTCCTGTAGCATCTGAAAGTAGAAACTCGCCCGACTACAACGGTACGTTTATTTTTTCCCTAGGCCATTGTAGTTATTGGTTTCGAGTATCAGACTTGCGAAAATTTTGATGGTTTCTCAACCATTCCTTAACTTCAAACTCCCATATCTCGCGAACGGATTGACGAACTCGAGAAATTCCTGTTGCATCTGAAAGTAGAAACTTGCCCGATTACAATGGTGTGTGTACTTTTCCCCTAGGCCATTCCACTTAATGGTGTCGAGTATCAGACTTGCGAAAATTTTGATGGTTTCTCAACCATTCCTTAACTTCAAACTCCCATATCTCGCGAACAGATTGACGAACTCGAGAAATTCCTGTTGCATCTGAAAGTAGAAACTTGCCCGATTACAATGGTGTGTGTACTTTTACCCTAGGCCATTCCAGTTAATGGTTTCGAGTATCAGACTTGCGAAAATTATGATGGTTTCTCAACCATTCCTTAACTTCAAACTCCCATATCTCGCGAACGGATTGACGAACTCGAGAAATTCCTATTGCATCTGAAAGCAGAAACTCGCCCGATTACAACGGTATGTGTACCTTTCACCTAGGCCATTCGTTATTGGTTTCGAGTATCAGATTTGCGAAAATTTTGATGGTTTCTCAACCATTCCTTAACTTCAAACTTCCATATCTCGCGAACGGATTGACGGACTCCAGAAATTCCTGTTGCATCTGAGAGCAGAAACTCGCCCGACTACAATGGTATGTGTATTTTTGCCCTAGGCCATAATGGTTATGGGTTTCGAGTATCAGGCTTGCGAAAATTTTGATGGTTTCTCAAACATTCCTTAACTTCAAACTTCCATATCTCGCGAACGGATTGACGAAGTCGAGAAATTCCTGTTGCGTCTGAAAGCAGAAACTCGCCCGATGTCAACGGTATGCGTATTTTTGTCCTAGGCCATAATACTTATGTGTTTCGAGTATCAGACTTGCGAAAATTTTGTAGGTTTCTCAACCATTCCTTAACTTCAAATTCCAATATCTCGCGAACGGATTGACGAACTCGAGAAATTCCTCTTGCATCTGAAACCAGAAACTCGCCCCATTACAACGGTATGTGTATTTTTGCCCTAGGCGATAATAGTTATGGGTTTCGAGTATCAGGCTTTCGAAAATTTTGATGGTTTCTCAGCCTTCCCTTAACTCCAAAGCGTTATTTCGCAAACGGATTGACGAATCCGAAAAATTTCTGTTGCATTTGAATGCAGAAACTCGCCCGATTACAACGGTATGTGTACTTTTCACCTAGGCCATTCGCTATTGGTTTCGAGTATCAGATTTGCGAAAATTTTGATGGTTTCTCAACCATTCCTTAACTTCAAACTCCCATATCTCGCGAACGGATTGACGAAGTCGAGAAATTCCTGTTGCATCTGATAGCTGAAACTCGCCCGACTACAATGGTATGTGTATTTTTGCCCTAGGCCATAATGGTTATGGGTTTCGAGTATCAGGCTTGCGAAAATTTTGAAGGTTTCTCAACCATTCCTTAACTTCAAACTCCCATATCTCGCGAACGGATTGACGAACTCGAGAAATTCCTGTAGCATCTGAAAGTAGAAACTCGCCCGATTACAACGGTATGTGTATTTTTGCCCTAGGCCATAATGGTTATGGGTTTCGAGTATCAGGCTTGCGAAAATTTTGAAGGTTTCTCAACCTTTCCTTAACTTCAAACTCCCATATCTCGCGAACAGATTGACAAACTCGAGAAATTCCTGTAGCATCTGAAAGTAGAAACTCGCCCGACTATAACGGTATGTTTATGTTTCCCCTAGGCCACTGTAATTATTGGTTTCGAGAATCAGACTTGCGATAATTTTGATGGTTCCTCAACCATTTCTTAACTTCAAACTTCCATATCTCGCGAACGGATTGACAAACTCGAGAAATTCCTGTTGCGTCTGAAAGCAGAAACTCGCCCGATTACAACGGTATGTGTATTTTTGCCCTAGGCCATAATAGTTATGCGTTTCGAGTATCAGACTTGCGAAAATTTTGATGGTTTCTCGGCCATCTCTTAACTCCAAACTCCGATATTTCGCGAACGGATTGACGAATCCGAAAAATTTCTGTTGCATCTGAAAGTAGAAACTCTCCCGATTACAACGTTATGCTTATTTTTCCCCTAGGCCATTGTAGTTATTGGTTTCGAGCATCAGACTTGCGAAAATTTTGGTGGTTTCTCAAACATTCCTTAACTTCAAACTCCCATATCTCGCGAACGGATTGACGAACTCGAGAAATTCCTGTTGCATCTGAAAGTAGAAACTTGCCCGATTACAATGGTATGTGTATTTTTGCCCTAGGCCATAATGGTTATGGGTTTCGAGTATCAGGCTTGCGAAAATTTTGAAGGTTTCTCAACCATTCCTTAACTTCAAACTCCCATATCTCGCGAACGGATTGACGAACTCGAGAAATTCCTGTAGCATCTGAAAGTAGAAACTCGCCCGATTACAATGGTGTGCGTATTTTTCCCGTAGGCCATTCCAGTTATTGGTTTCGAGTATCAGACTTGCGAAAATTTTGATGGATTCTCAACCATTCCTTAACTTCAAACTCCCATATCTCGCGAACGGATTGACGAACTCGAGAAATTCCTGTTGCATCTGAAATCAGATACTGGCCCGATTACAAAGGTATGTGTATTTTCCCCCTAGGCCATTGTAGTTATTGGTTTCGAGTATCAGAACAGCGAAAATTTTGATGGTTTCTCAACCATTCCTTAACTTCAAACTCCCATATCTCGCAAACGGATTGACGAACACGAGAAACTCCTGTTGGATCTGAAAGCAGAAAGTCGCCCGATTACAACGGTATGTGTATTTTTGCCCTAGGCAATAGTAGTTATTGGTTTCGAGTATCAGACTCGCGAAAATTTTTATGGTTTGTCAACCATTCCGTAACTTCAAACTCCCATATCTCGCGAACGGATTGACGAACTCGAGAAATTCCTGTTGCATCTGAAAGTAGAAACTCGCCCAATTACAATGGTCTGTGTACTTTTCCCCTAGGCCATTCCAGTTATAGGTTTCGAGTATCAGACCAGCGAAAATTCTGATGGTTTCTCAAACATTCCGTAACTTCAAACTCCCATATCTCGCGAACGGATTGACGAACTCGAGAAATTCCTGTTGCATCTGAAAGTAGAAACTCGCGCGATTACAATGGTGTGTGTACATTTCCCCTAGACTAATCCAGTTATAGGTTTCGAGTATCAGACCAGCCAAAATTCTGATGGTTTCTCAAACATTCCGTAACTTCAAACTCCCATATCTCGCGAACGGATTGACGAACTCGAGAAATTCCTGTTGCATCTGAAAGTAGAAACACGCGCGATTACAATGGTTTGTGTACTTTTCCCCTAGGCCATTCCAGTTATAGGTTTCGAGTATCAGACCAGCGAAAATTCTGATGGTTTCTCAAACATTCCGTAACTTCAAACTCCCATATCTCGCGAACGGATTGACGAACTCGAGAAATTCCTGTTGCCCCTAAAAGTAGACACTCGCCCGATTACAATGGTGTGTGTACTTTTCCTCTAGGCCATTCCAGTTATTGGTTTCGAGAATCAGACTTGCGAAAATTTTGATGGTTTCTCAAACATTCCGTAACTTCAAACTCCCATATCCCGCGAACGGATTGACGAACTGGAGAAATTCCTGTTGCATCTGAAAGTAGAAGCTCGCCCGATTACAATGGTGTGTGTACTTTTCCCCTAGGCCATTCCAGTTATAGGTTTCGAGTATCAGACCAGCGAAAATACTGATGGTTTCTCAAACATTCCGTAACTTCAAACTCCCATATCTCGCGAACGGATTGACGAACTCGAGAAATTCCTGTTGCATCTGAAATCAGAAAGTCACCCGATTACAATGGTATGTGTACTTTGCCCTAGGCAATAGTAGTTATTGGTTTCCAGTATCAGACTTGCGAAAATTTCAATGGTTTCTCAACCATTCCTTAACTTCAAACTCCCATATCTCGCGAACGGATTTACGAACTCGAGAAATTCCTGTTGCATCTGAAAGTAGAAACTCGCCCGATTATAATGGTGTGTGTACTTTTCCCCTAGGCCACTCCAGTTATTGGTTTCGAGTATCAGGCTTGCGAAAATTTTGAAGGTTTCTCAACCATTCCTTAACTTCAAACTCCCATATCTCGCTAACGGATTGACGAACTCGAGAAATTCCTGTAGCATCTGAAAGTAGAAACTCGCCCGATTACAATGGTGTGCGTATTTTTCCCGTAGGCCATTCCAGTTATTGGTTTCGAGTATCAGACTTGCGAAAATTTTGATGGATTCTCAACCATTCCTTAACTTCAAACTCCCATATCTCGCGAACGGATTGACGAACTCGAGAAATTCCTGTTGCATCTGAAATCAGATACTGGCCCGATTACAAAGGTATGTGTATTTTCCCCCTAGGCCATTGTAGTTATTTGTTTCGAGTATCAGAACAGCGAAAATTTTGATGGTTTCTCAACCATTCCTTAACTTCAAACTCCCATATCTCGCGAACGGATTGACGAACTCGAGAAATTCCTGTAGCATCTGAAAGTAGAAACTCGCCCGATTACAACGGTATGTGTATTTTTGCCCTAGGCCATAATGGTTATGGGTTTCGAGTATCAGGCTTGCGAAAATTTTGAAGGTTTCTCAACCTTTCCTTAACTTCAAACTCCCATATCTCGCGAACAAATTGACAAACTCGAGAAATTCCTGTAGCATCTGAAAGTAGAAACTCGCCCGACTATAACGGTATGTTTATGTTTCCCCTAGGCCACTGTAATTATTGGTTTCGAGAATCAGACTTTGCGATAATTTTGATGGTTCCTCAACCATTTCTTAACTTCAAACTTCCATATCTCGCGAACGGATTGACGAACTCGAGAAATTCCTGTTGCGTCTGAAAGCAGAAACTCGCCCGATTACAACGGTATGTGTATTTTTGCCCTAGGCCATAATAGTTATGCGTTTCGAGTATCAGACTTGCGAAAATTTTGATGGTTTCTCGGCCATCTCTTAACTCCAAACTCCGATATTTCGCGAACGGATTGACGAATCCGAAAAATTTCTGTTGCATCTGAAAGTAGAAACTCTCCCGATTACAACGTTATGCTTATTTTTCCCCTAGGCCATTGTAGTTATTGGTTTCGAGCATCAGACTTGCGAAAATTTTGGTGGTTTCTCAAACATTCCTTAACTTCAAACTCCCATATCTCGCGAACGGATTGACGAACTCGAGAAATTCCTGTTGCATCTGAAAGTAGAAACTTGCCCGATTACAATGGTATGTGTATTTTTGCCCTAGGCCATAATGGTTATGGGTTTCGAGTATCAGGCTTGCGAAAATTTTGAAGGTTTCTCAACCATTCCTTAACTTCAAACTCCCATATCTCGTGAACGGATTGACGAACTCGAGAAATTCCTGTAGCATCTGAAAGTAGAAACTCGCCCGATTACAATGGTGTGCGTATTTTTCCCGTAGGCCATTCCAGTTATTGGTTTCGAGTATCAGACTTGCGAAAATTTTGATGGATTCTCAACCATTCCTTAACTTCAAACTCCCATATCTCGCGAACGGATTGACGAACTCGAGAAATTCCTGTTGCATCTGAAATCAGATACTGGCCCGATTACAAAGGTATGTGTATTTTCCCCCTAGGCCATTGTAGTTATTGGTTTCGAGTATCAGAGCAGCGAAAATTTTGATGGTTTCTCAACCATTCCTTAACTTCAAACTCCCATATCTCGCAAACGGATTGACGAACACGAGAAACTCCTGTTGGATCTGAAAGCAGAAAGTCGCCCGATTACAACGGTATGTGTATTTTTGCCCTAGGCAATAGTAGTTATTGGTTTCGAGTATCAGACTCGCGAAAATTTTTATGGTTTGTCAACCATTCCGTAACTTCAAACTCCCATATCTCGCGAACGGATTGACGAACTCGAGAAATTCCTGTTGCATCTGAAAGTAGAAACTCGCCCAATTACAATGGTCTGTGTACTTTTCCCCTAGGCCATTCCAGTTATAGGTTTCGAGTATCAGACCAGCGAAAATTCTGATGGTTTCTCAAACATTCCGTAACTTCAAACTCCCATATCTCGCGAACGGATTGACGAACTCGAGAAATTCCTGTTGCATCTGAAAGTAGAAACTCGCGCGATTACAATGGTCTGTGTACATTTCCCCTAGACTAATCCAGTTATAGGTTTCGAGTATCAGACCAGCGAAAATTCTGATGGTTTCTCAAACATTCCGTAACTTCAAACTCCCATATCTCGCGAACGGATTGACGAACTCGAGAAATTCCTGTTGCATCTGAAAGTAGAAACACGCGCGATTACAATGGTTTGTGTACTTTTCCCCTAGGCCATTCCAGTTATAGGTTTCGAGTATCAGACCAGCGAAAATTCTGATGGTTTCTCAAACATTCCGTAACTTCAAACTCCCATATCTCGCGAACGGATTGACGAACTCGAGAAATTCCTGTTGCCCCTAAAAGTAGACACTCGCCCGATTACAATGGTGTGTGTACTTTTCCTCTAGGCCATTCCAGTTATTGGTTTCGAGAATCAGACTTGCGAAAATTTTGATGGTTTCTCAAACATTCCGTAACTTCAAACTCCCATATCCCGCGAACGGATTGACGAACTGGAGAAATTCCTGTTGCATCTGAAAGTAGAAGCTCGCCCGATTACAATGGTGTGTGTACTTTTCCCCTAGGCCATTCCAGTTATAGGTTTCGAGTATCAGACCAGCGAAAATACTGATGGTTTCTCAAACATTCCGTAACTTCAAACTCCCATATCTCGCGAACGGATTGACGAACTCGAGAAATTCCTGTTGCATCTGAAATCAGAAAGTCACCCGATTACAATGGTATGTGTACTTTGCCCTAGGCAATAGTAGTTATTGGTTTCGAGTATCAGACTTGCGAAAATTTCAATGGTTTCTCAACCATTCCTTAACTTCAAACTCCCATATCTCGCGAACGGATTTACGAACTCGAGAAATTCCTGTTGCATCTGAAAGTAGAAACTCGCCCGATTATAATGGTGTGTGTACTTTTCCCCTAGGCCACTCCAGTTATTGGTTTCGAGTATCAGGCTTGCGAAAATTTTGAAGGTTTCTCAACCATTCCTTAACTTCAAACTCCCATATCTCGCGAACGGATTGACGAACTCGAGAAATTCCTGTAGCATCTGAAAGTAGAAACTCGCCCGATTACAATGGTGTGCGTATTTTTCCCGTAGGCCATTCCAGTTATTGGTTTCGAGTATCAGACTTGCGAAAATTTTGATGGATTCTCAACCATTCCTTAACTTCAAACTCCCATATCTCGCGAACGGATTGACGAACTCGAGAAATTCCTGTTGCATCTGAAATCAGATACTGGCCCGATTACAAAGGTATGTGTATTTTCCCCCTAGGCCATTGTAGTTATTTGTTTCGAGTATCAGAACAGCGAAAATTTTGATGGTTTCTCAACCATTCCTTAACTTCAAACTCCCATATCTCGCAAACGGATTGACGAACACGAGAAACTCCTGTTGGATCTGAAAGCAGAAAGTCGCCCGATTACAACGGTATGTGTATTTTTGCCCTAGGCAATAGTAGTTATTGGTTTCGAGTATCAGACTCGCGAAAATTTTTATGGTTTGTCAACCATTCCGTAACTTCAAACTCCCATATCTCGCGAACGGATTGACGAACTCGAGAAATTCCTGTTGCATCTGAAATCAGAAAGTCGCCCGATTACAACGGTATGTGTATTTTGCCCTAGGCTATAGTAGTTATTGGTTTCGAGTATCAGAATTGCGAAAATTTTGATGGTTTCTCAACCATTCCTTAACTTCAAACTGCCATATCTCACGAACGGATTGACGAACTCGAGATATTCCTGTTGCATCTGAAAGTAGAAACTCGCCCAATTACAATGGTCTGTGTACTTTTCCCCTAGGCCATTCCAGTTATAGGTTTCGAGTATCAGACCAGCGAAAATTCTGATGGTTTCTCAAACATTCCGTAACTTCAAACTCCCATATCTCGCGAACGGATTGACGAACTCGAGAAATTCCTGTTGCATCTGAAAGTAGAAACTCGCGCGATTACAATGGTGTGTGTACATTTCCCCTAGGCTAATCCAGTTATAGGTTTCGAGTATCAGACCAGCGAAAATTCTGATGGTTTCTCAAACATTCCGTAACTTCAAACTCCCATATCTCGCGAACGGATTGACGAACTCGAGAAATTCCTGTTGCATCTGAAAGTAGAAACACGCGCGATTACAATGGTTTGTGTACTTTTCCCCTAGGCCATTCCAGTTATAGGTTTCGAGTATCAGACCAGCGAAAATTCTGATGGTTTCTCAAACATTCCGTAACTTCAAACTCCCATATCCCGCGAACGGATTGACGAACTGGAGAAATTCCTGTTGCATCTGAAAGTAGAAGCTCGCCCGATTACAATGGTGTGTGTACTTTTCCCCTAGGCCATTCCAGTTATAGGTTTCGAGTATCAGACCAGCGAAAATACTGATGGTTTCTCAAACATTCCGTAACTTCAAACTCCCATATCTCGCGAACGGATTGACGAACTCGAGAAATTCCTGTTGCCCCTAAAAGTAGACACTCGCCCGATTACAATGGTGTGTGTACTTTTCCTCTAGGCCATTCGAGTTATAGGTTTCGAGTATCAGATCAGCGAAATTTTGATGGTTTCTCAAACATTCCGTTACTTCAAACTACCATATCTCGCGAAAGGATTGACGAACTCGAGAAATTCCTGTTGCATCTGAAACCAGAAAGTCGCCCGATTACAACGGTATGTGTATTTTGCACTAGGCAATAGTAGTTATTGGTTTCGAGTATCAGAATTGCGAAAATTTTGATTGTTTCTCAACCATTGCTTAACTTCAAACTCCCATATCTCACGAACGGATTGACGAACTCGAGATATTCCTGTTGCATCTGAAAGTAGTAACTCGCCCGATTGCAATGGTGTGTGTACTTTTCCCCTAGGCCATTCCAGTTATTGGTTTCGAGAATCAGACTTGCGAAAATTTTGATGGTTTCTCAAACATTCCGTAACTTCAAACTCCCATATCCCGCGAACGGATTGACGAACTGGAGAAATTCCTGTTGCATCTGAAAGTAGAAGCTCGCCCGATTACAATGGTGTGTGTACTTTTCCTCTAGGCCATTCGAGTTATAGGTTTCGAGTATCAGATCAGCGAAATTTTGATGGTTTCTCAAACATTCCGTTACTTCAAACTACCATATCTCGCGAAAGGATTGACGAACTCGAGAAATTCCTGTTGCATCTGAAAGTAGAAACTCGCCCAATTACAATGGTCTGTGTACTTTTCCCCTAGGCCATTCCAGTTATAGGTTTCGAGTATCAGACCAGCGAAAATTCTGATGGTTTCTCAAACATTCCGTAACTTCAAACTCCCATATCTCGCGAACGGATTGACGAACTCGAGAAATTCCTGTTGCATCTGAAAGTAGAAACTCGCGCGATTACAATGGTGTGTGTACATTTCCCCTAGGCTAATCCAGTTATAGGTTTCGAGTATCAGACCAGCGAAAATTCTGATGGTTTCTCAAACATTCCGTAACTTCAAACTCCCATATCTCGCGAACGGATTGACGAACTCGAGAAATTCCTGTTGCATCTGAAAGTAGAAACACGCGCGATTACAATGGTTTGTGTACTTTTCCCCTAGGCCATTCCAGTTATAGGTTTCGAGTATCAGACCAGCGAAAATTCTGATGGTTTCTCAAACATTCCGTAACTTCAAACTCCCATATCCCGCGAACGGATTGACGAACTGGAGAAATTCCTGTTGCATCTGAAAGTAGAAGCTCGCCCGATTACAATGGTGTGTGTACTTTTCCCCTAGGCCATTCCAGTTATAGGTTTCGAGTATCAGACCAGCGAAAATACTGATGGTTTCTCAAACATTCCGTAACTTCAAACTCCCATATCTCGCGAACGGATTGACGAACTCGAGAAATTCCTGTTGCCCCTAAAAGTAGACACTCGCCCGATTACAATGGTGTGTGTACTTTTCCTCTAGGCCATTCGAGTTATAGGTTTCGAGTATCAGATCAGCGAAATTTTGATGGTTTCTCAAACATTCCGTTACTTCAAACTACCATATCTCGCGAAAGGATTGACGAACTCGAGAAATTCCTGTTGCATCTGAAACCAGAAAGTCGCCCGATTACAACGGTATGTGTATTTTGCACTAGGCAATAGTAGTTATTGGTTTCGAGTATCAGAATTGCGAAAATTTTGATTGTTTCTCAACCATTGCTTAACTTCAAACTCCCATATCTCACGAACGGATTGACGAACTCGAGATATTCCTGTTGCATCTGAAAGTAGTAACTCGCCCGATTGCAATGGTGTGTGTACTTTTCCCCTAGGCCATTCCAGTTATTGGTTTCGAGAATCAGACTTGCGAAAATTTTGATGGTTTCTCAAACATTCCGTAACTTCAAACTCCCATATCCCGCGAACGGATTGACGAACTGGAGAAATTCCTGTTGCATCTGAAAGTAGAAGCTCGCCCGATTACAATGGTGTGTGTACTTTTCCCCTAGGCCATTCCAGTTATAGGTTTCGAGTATCAGACCAGCGAAAATACTGATGGTTTCTCAAACATTCCGTAACTTCAAACTCCCATATCTCGCGAACGGATTGACGAACTCGAGAAATTCCTGTTGCTTCTGAAATCAGAAAGTCGCCCGATTACAATGGTATGTGTACTTTGCCCTAGGCAATAGTAGTTATTGGTTTCGAGTATCAGACTTGCGAATATTTCAATGGTTTCTCAACCATTCCTTAACTTCAAACTCCCATATCTCGCGAACGGATTTACGAACTCGAGAAATTCCTGTTGCATCTGAAAGTAGAAACTCGCCCGATTATAATGGTGTTTGTACTTTTCCCCTAGGCCACTCCAGTTATTGGTTTCGAGTATCAGACTAGCGAAAATTTTGATGGTTTCACAATCAATCCTTAACTTCAAACTTCCATATCTCGCGAACGGATTGACGAACTCGAGAAATTCCTGTTGCATCTGAAAGCAGAAGCTCGCCCGATTACAATGGTGTGTGTGCTTTTCCCCTAGGCCTTTCCAGTTATTGGTTTCGAGAATCAGACTTGCGAAAATTTTGATGGTTTCTCAACCATTCCTTAACTTCAAACTCCCATATCTCGCGAACGGTTTGACGAACTCGACAAATTCCTGTTGCACCTGAAAGTAGAAACTCGCCCGATTACAATGGTCTGTGTACTTTTCCCCTAGGCCATTCCAGTTATAGGTTTCGAGTATCAGACCAGCGAAAATTCTGATGGTTTCTCAAACATTCCGTAACTTCAAACTCCCATATCTCGCGAACGGATTGACGAACTCGTGAAATTCCTGTTGCATCTGAAATCAGAAAGTCGCCCGATTACAATGGTATGTGTACTTTGCCCTAGGCAATAGTAGTTATTGGTTTCGAGTATCAGACTCGCGAAAATTTTTATGGTTTGTCAACCATTCCGTAACTTCAAACTCCCATATCTCGCGAACGGATTGACGAACTCGAGAAATTCCTGTTGCATCTGAAAGTAGAAACTCGCCCAATTACAACGGTCTGTGTACTTTTCCCCTAGGCCATTCGAGTTATAGGTTTCGAGTATCAGACCAGCGAAATTTTGATGGTTTCTCAAACATTCCGTTACTTCAAACTACCATATCTCGCGAATGGATTGACGAAGTCGAGAAATTCCTGTTGCATCTGAAACCAGAAAGTCGCCCGATTACAACGGTATGTGTACTTCTCCCCTAGGCCATTCCAGTTATAGGTTTCGAGTATCAGACCAGCGAAAATACTGATGGTTTCTCAAACATTCCGTAACTTCAAACTCCCATATCTCGCGAACGGATTGACGAACTCGAGAAATTCCTGTTGCATCTGAAATCAGAAAGTCGCCCGATTACAATGGTGTGTGTACTTTTCCCCTAGTCCATTCCAGTTATGGGTTTCGAGTATCAGACTTGCGAAAATTTCAATGGTTTCTCAACCATTCCTTAACTTCAAACTCCCATATCTCGCGAACGGATTTACGAACTCGAGAAATTCCTGTTGCATCTGAAAGTAGAAACTCGCCCGATTATAATGGTGTGTGTACTTTTCCCCTAGGCCACTCCAGTTATTGGTTTCGAGTATCAGACTTGCGATAATTTTGATGGTTCCTCAACCATTTCTTAACTTCAAACTTCCATATCTCGCGAACGGATTGACGAACTCGAGAAATTCCTGTTGCGTCTGAAAGCAGAAACTCGCCCGATTACAACGGTATGTGTATTTTGCCCTAGGCCATAATAGTTATGCGTTTCGAGTATCAGACTTGCGAAAATTTTGATGGTTTCTCGGCCATCTCTTAACTCCAAACTCCGATATTTCGCGAACGGATTAACGAATCCGAAAAATTTCTGTTGCATCTGAAAGTAGAAACTCTCCCGATTACAAGGTTATGCTTATTTTTCCCCTAGGCCATTGTAGTTATTGGTTTCGAGCATCAGACTTGCGAAAATTTTGGTTGTTTCTCAAACATTCCTTAACTTCAAACTCCCATATCTCGCGAACGGATTGACGTACTCGAGAAATTGCTGTAGCATCTGAAAGTAGAAACTCGCCCGATTACAATGGTGTGCGTATTTTTCCCGTAGGCCATTCCAGTTATTGGTTTCGAGTATCAGACTTGCGAAAATTTTGATGGTTTCTCAAACATTCCGTAACTTCAAACTCCCATATCCCGCGAACGGATTGACGAACTGGAGAAATTCCTGTTGCATCTGAAAGTAGAAACACGCGCGATTACAATGGTTTGTGTACTTCTCCCCTAGGCCATTCCAGTTATAGGTTTCGAGTATCAGACCAGCGAAAATTCTGATGGTTTCTCAAACATTCCGTAACTTCAAACTCCCATATCTCGCGAACGGATTGACGAACTCGAGAAATTCCTGTTGCCCCTAAAAGTAGACACTCGCCCGATTACAATGGTGTGTGTACTTTTCCTCTAGGCCATTCGAGTTATAGGTTTCGAGTATCAGATCAGCGAAATTTTGATGGTTTCTCAAACATTCCGTTACTTCAAACTACCATATCTCGCGAAAGGATTGACGAACTCGAGAAATTCCTGTTGCATCTGAAACCAGAAAGTCGCCCGATTACAACGGTATGTGTATTTTGCACTAGGCAATAGTAGTTATTGTTTTCGAGTATCAGAATTGCGAAAATTTTGATTGTTTCTCAACCATTGCTTAACTTCAAACTCCCATATCTCACGAACGGATTGACGAACTCGAGATATTCCTGTTGCATCTGAAAGTAGTAACTCGCCCGATTGCAATGGTGTGTGTACTTTTCCCCTAGGCCATTCCAGTTATTGGTTTCGAGAATCAGACTTGCGAAAATTTTGATGGTTTCTCAACAATTCTTTAACTTCAAACTCCCATATCTCGCGAACTGATTGACGAACTTGAGATATTCCTGTTGCATCTGAAAGTAGAAGCTCGCCCGATTACAATGGTGTGTGTACTTTTCCCCTAGGCCATTCCAGTTATAGGGTTCCAGTGTCAGACCAGCGAAAATACTGATGGTTTCTCAAACATTCCGTAACTTCAAACTCCCATATCTCGCGAACGGATTGACGAACTCGAGAAATTCCTGTTGCCTCTGAAATCAGAAAGTCGCCCGATTACAATGGTATGTGTACTTTGCCCTAGGCAATAGTAGTTATTGGTTTCGAGTATCAGACTTGCGAAAATTTTAATGGTTTCTCAACCATTCCTTAACTTCAAACTCCCATATCTCGCGAACGGATTTACGAACTCGAGAAATTCCTGTTGCATCTGAAAGTAGAAACTCGCCCGATTATAATGGTGTGTGTACTTTTCCCCTAGGCCACTCCAGTTATTGGTTTCGGGTATCAGACTAGCGAAAATTTTGGTGGTTTCACAATCAATCCTTAACTTCAAACTTCCATATCTCGCGAACGGATTGACGAACTCGAGAAATTCCTGTTGCATCTGAAATCAGAAAGTCGCCCGATTACAACGGTATGTGTATTTTGCCCTAGGCTATAGTAGTTATTGGTTTCGAGTATCAGAATTGCGAAAATTTTGATTGTTTCTCAACCATTGCTTAACTTCAAACGCCCATATCTCACGAACGGTTTGACGAACTCGACAAATTCCTGTTGCACCTGAAAGTAGAAACTCGCCCGATTACAATGGTCTGTGTACTTTTCCCCTAGGCCATTCCAGTTATAGGTTTCGTGTATCAGACCAGCGAAAATTCTGATGGTTTCTCAAACATTCCGTAACTTCAAACTCCCATATCCCGCGAACGGATTGACGAACTGGAGAAATTCCTGTTGCATCTGAAAGTAGAAACTCGCACGATTACAATGGTGTGTGTACTTTTCCCCTAGGCCATTCCAGTTATAGGTTTCGAGTATCAGACCAGCGTAAATTCTGATGGTTTCTCAAACATTACGTAACTTCAAGCTCCCATATCTCGCGAACGGATTGACGAACTCGAGAAATTCCTGTTGCCCCTAAAAGTAGACACTCGCCCGATTACAATGGTGTGTGTACTTTTCCCCTAGGCCATTCGAGTTATAGGTTTCGAGTATCAGACCAGCGAAATTTTGATGGTTTCTCAAACATTCCGTTACTTCAAACTACCATAATCTCGCGAAAGGATTGACGAAGTCGAGAAATTCCTGTTGCATCTGAAAGTAGAAACTCGCCCGATTATAATGGTGTGTGTACTTTTCCCCTAGGCCACTCCAGTTATTGGTTTCGAGTATCAGACTAGCGAAAATTTTGGTGGTTTCACAATCAATCCTTAACTTCAAACTTCCATATCTCGCGAACGGATTGACGAACTCGAGTAACTCCTGTTGCATCGGAAAGCAGAATGTCGCCCGATCACAACGGTATGTGTATTTTTGCCCTAGGCAATAGTAGTTATTGGTTTCGAGTACCAGACTTGCGAAAATTTTGATGGTTTCTCAACAATTCTTTAACTTCAAACTCCCATATCTCGCGAACTGATTGACGAACTTGAGATATTCCTGTTGCATCTGAAAGTAGAAGCTCGCCCGATTACAATGGTGTGTGTACTTTTCCCCTAGGCCATTCCAGTTATAGGGTTACAGTATCAGACCAGCGAAAATACTGATGGTTTCTCAAACATTCCGTAACTTCAAACTCCCATATCTCGCGAACGGATTGACGAACTCGAGAAATTCCTGTTGCATCTGAAATCAGAAAGTCGCCCGATTACAATGGTATGTGTACTTTGCCCTAGGCTATAGTAGTTATTGGTTTCGAGTATCAGACTTCCGAAAATTTTGATGGTTTCTCAACCATTCCTTAACTTCAAACTCCCATATCTCACGAACGGATTGACGAACTCGAGATATTCCTGTTGCATCTGAAAGTAGAAACTCGCCCGATTACAATGGTGTGTGTACTTTTCCCCTAGGCCATTCCAGTTATAGGTTTCGAGTATCAGACCAGCGAAAATTCTGATGGTTTCTCAAACATTCCGTAAATTCAAACTCCCATATCTCGCGAACGGATTGACGAACTCGAGAAATTCCTGTTGCATCTGAAATCAGAAACTCGCCCGATTACAACGCTATGTGTATTTTTGCCCTGGGCAATAGTAGTTATTGGTTTCGAGTATCAGACTTCCGAAAATTTTGATGGTTTCTCAACCATTCCTTAACTTCAAACTCCCATACCTCGCGAACGGATTGACGAACTCGAGAAATTCCTGTTGCATCTGAAATCGGAAACTAGCCCGATAACAACGGTATGTGTATTTTGCCCTAGGCAATAGTAGTTATTGGTTTCGAGTATCAGAATTGCGAAAATTTTGATGGTTTCTCAACCACTCCTTAACTTCAAACTCCCATATCTCACGAACGGATTGACGAACCCGAGATATTCCGGTTGCATCTGAAAGTAGACACTCGCCCGATTACAATGGTGTGTGTACTTTTCCCCTAGGCCATTCCAGTTATAGGTTTCGAGTATCAGACCAGCGAAATTTTGATGGTTTCTCAAACATTCCGTAACTTCAAACTCCCATATCTCGCGAACGGATTGACGAACTCGAGAAATTCCTGTTGCATCTGAAAGTAGAAAGTCGCCCGATTACAACGGTTTGTGTATTTTGCCCTAGGCAATAGTAGTTATTGGTTTCGAGTATCAGAATTGTGAAAATTTTGATGGTTTCTCAACCATTCCTTAACTTCAAACTCCCATATCTCGCGAACGGACTGGCGAACTCGAGATACTCCTGTTGCATCTGAAAGTAGAAACTCGCCCGATTACAATGGTGTGCGTACTTTTCCCCTAGGCAATAGCAGTTATTGGTTTCGAGTATCAGACCAGCGAAAATTTTGATGGTTTGTCAACCATTCCTTAACTTCAAACTCCCATATCTCACGAACGGATTGACGAACTCGAGATATTCCTGTTGCATCTGAAAGTAGAAACTCGCCCGATTACAATGGTGTGTGTACTTTTCCCCTAGGCCATTCCAGTTATAGGTTTCGAGTATCAGACCAGCGAAAATTCTGATGGTTTCTCAAACATTCCGTAAATTCAAACTCCCATATCTCGCGAACGGATTGACGAACTCGAGAAATTCCTGTTGCATCTGAAATCAGAAACTCGCCCGATTACAACGGTATGTGTATTTATGCCCTGGGCAATAGTAGTTATTGGTTTCGAGTATCAGACTTCCGAAAATTTTGATGGTTTCTCAACCATTCCTTAACTTCAAACTCCCATACCTCGCGAACGGATTGACGAACTCGAGAAATTCCTGTTGCATCTGAAATCGGAAACTAGCCCGATAACAACGGTATGTGTATTTTGCCCTAGGCAATAGTAGTTATTGGTTTCGAGTATCAGAATTGCGAAAATTTTGATGGTTTCTCAACCATTCCTTAACTTCAAAAGCCCATATCTCGCGAACGGATTGACGAACTCGAGAAATTCCTGTTGCCCCTAAAAGTAGACACTCGCCCGATTACAATGGTGTGTGTACTTTTCCCCTAGGCCATTCCAGTTATAGGTTTCGAGTATCATACCAGCGAAATTTTGATGGTTTCTCAAACATTCCGTTACTTCAAACTCCCATATCTCGCGAACGGATTGACGAACTCGAGAAATTGCTGTTGCATCTGAAAGTAGAAACTCACCCGATTACAATGGTGTGTGTACTTTTCCCCAAGCCCATTCCAGTTATAGGTTTCGAGTACCAGACTTGCGAAAGCTTTGATGGTTTCTCAACCATTCCTTAACTTCAAACTCCCATATCTCGCGAACGAATTGACGAACTCGAGATATTCCTATTGCATCTGAAAGTCGAAACACGCCCGATTGCAATATTGTGTGTACTTTTCCCCTAGGCCATTCCAGTTAATGGTTTCGAGTATGACACTTGCGAAAATTTTGATGGTTTTTCAACCATTCCTTAACTTCAAACTCCCATATCTCGCGAACGAATCGTCGTAATCGAGAAATTCGTGTTGCATCTGAAAGCAGAAACTAGCCCGATCACAACAGTATGTGTATTTTTGCCCTAGGAAATAGTAGTTATTGGTTTCGAGTATCAGACTTGCGAAAATTTTGATGGTTTCTCAACCATTCCTTAACTTCTAACTCCCATATCTCGCGAACGGATTGATGAACTCGAGAAATTCCTGTTGCATTTGAAAGTAGAAACGCGCCCGATTACAGTGGTGTGTGTACTTTTCACCTAGGCCATTCCAGTTATTGGTTTCGAGTATCAGACTTGCGAAAATTTTGATGGTTTCTCAACCATTCCTTAACTTCTAACTCCCATATCTCGCGAACGGATTGACGAACTCGAGAAATTGCTGTTGCATCTGAAAGTAGAAACTCACCCGATTACAATGGTGTGTGTACTTTTCCCCTAGGCCATTCCAGTTATTGGATTCGAGTATCAGACTTGCGAAAATGTTGATGGTTTCTCAACCATTCCTTAACTTCAAACTCCCATATCTCGCGAACGGATTGACCATCTCGAGAGATTCCTATTGCATCTGAAAGTAGAAACTCGCCCGATTGCAATATTGTGTGTACTTTTCCCCTAGGCCATTCCTGTTAATGGTTTCGAGTATGACACTTGCGAAAATTTTGATGGTTTTTCAACCATTCCTTAACTTCAAACTCCCATATCTCGCGAACGAATCGACGTAATCGAGAAATTGCTGTTGCATCTGAAAGCAGAAACTCGCCCGATTACAATGGTATGTGTATTTTTGCCCTAGGCCATAGTAGTTATTGGTTTTGAGTATCAGACTTGCGAAAATTTTGATGGTTTCTCAACCATTCCATAACTTCAAACTCCCATATCTCGCGAACGGAATGGCGAACTCGAGAAATTACTGTTGCATCTGAAAGCAGAAACTCGCCCGGTTACAATGGTATGTGTATTCTTGCCGTAGGCCATAGTAGTTATTGGTTTCGAGTATCAGACTTGCGAAAATTTTGATGGTTTCTCAAACATTCCTTAACTTCAAACTCCCATATCTCGCGAACGGAACGGCGAACTCGAGAAATTACTGTTGCATCTGAAAGCAGAAACTCGCCCGGTTACAATGGTATGTGTATTTTTGCCGTAGGCCATAGTAGTTATTGGTTTCGAGTATCAGACTTGCGAAAATTTTGATGGTGCCTCAACCATTCCTTAACTTCAAACTCCCATATCTCGCGAACGGATTGACGAACTCGAGATATTCCTGTTGCATTTGAAAGCAGAAACTCGCCCGATTACAATGGTATGTGTATTTTTGCCCTAGGCCATAGTAGTTATTGGTTTTGAGTATCAGACTTGCGAAAATTTGATGGTTTCTCAACCATTCCTTAACATCTAACTCCCAAATCGCGCAAACGGGTTCACGAACTCGAGAGATTCCTGTGGCATATGAAAGCAGAAACTCGCCCCATGACAACGGTATGTGTATTTTTGCCCTAGGAAAGAGTAGTTATTGGTTTCGAGTATCAGACTTGCGAAAATTTTGATGGTTTCTCAACCATTCCTTAACTTCAAACTCCCATATCTCGCGAACGGAATGGCGAACTCGAGAAATTACTGTTGCATCTGAAAGAAGAAACTCGCCCGGTTACAATGGTATGTGTATTTTTGCCGTAGGCCATAGTAGTTATTGGTTTCGAGTATCAGACTTGCGAAAATTTTGATGGTGCCTCAACCATTCCTTAACTTCAAACTCCCATATCTCGCGAACCGATTGACGAACTCGAGATATTCCTGTTGCATTTGAAAGCAGAAACTCGCCCGATTACAATGGTATGTGTATTTTTGCCCTAGGCCATAGTAGTTATTGGTTTTGAGTATCAGACTTGCGAAAATTTTGATGGTTTCTCAACCATTCCTTAACATCTAACTCCCATATCTCGCGAACGGGTTCACGAACTCGAGAGATTCCTGTGGCATATGAAAGCAGAAACTCGCCCCATGACAACGGTATGTGTATTTTTGCCCTAGGAAATTGTAGTTATTGGTTTCGAGTACCAGACTTGCGAAAATTTTGATGGATTCTCAACCATTCCTTAACTTCAAACACCCATATCTCGCGAACGGATTGACGAACTCGAGAAATTCCTGTTGCATCTGAAAGGAAAACCCGCCCGATCACAACGGTGTGGGTATTTTATGCCCTAAGCAATAGTAGTTATTGGTTTCGAGTATCAGACTTGGGAAAATTTTGATGGTTTCTCAACCATTCCTTAACTTCTAACTCCCATATCTCGCGAACAGATTGACGAACTCGAGAAATTCCTGTTGCATCTGAAAGTACAAACTCGCCCGATCACAACGGTATGTATATTTTTGCCCTAGGCAATTGTAGTTATTGGTTTCGAGTATCAGACTTGCGAAAATTTTGATGGTTTCTCAACCATTCCTTAACTTCAAACTACCATATCTCGCGAACGGATTGACGAACTCGAGAAATCCCTGTTGCATCTGAAAGTAGAAACTCGCCCGATTAAAATGGTGTGTGTACTTTTCCCCAAGGCCATTCCAGTTATAGGTATCGAGTACCAGACTTGCGAAAGCTTTGATGGTTTCTCAACCATTCCTTAACTTCAAACTCCCATATCTCGCGAACGAATTGACGAACTCGAGATATTCCTATTGCATCTGAAAGTAGAAACACGCCCGATTGCAATATTGTGTGTACTTTTCCCCTAGGCCATTCCAGTTAATGGTTTCGAGTATGACACTTGCGAAAATTTTGATGGTTTTTCAACCATTCCTTAACTTCAAACTCCCATATCTCGCGAACGAATCGTCGTAATCGAGAAATTCGTGTTGCATCTGAAAGCAGAAACTAGCCCGATCACAACAGTGTGTGTATCTTTGCCCTAGGAAATAGTAGTTATTGGTTTCGAGTATCAGACTTGCGAAAATTTTGATGGTTTCTGAAGCATTCCTTAACTTCTAACTCCCATATCTCGCGAACGGATTGACGATCTCGAGATATTCTTGTTGCCTTTGAAAGCAGAAACTGCCCGCTTACAATGGTATGTGTATTTTTGCTCTAAGCCATAGTAGTTACTGGTTTTGAGTATCAGACTTGCGAAAATTTTGATGGTTTCTCAACTATTCCTTAACTTCAAACTCCCATATCTCGCGAACGGATTGACGAACTCGAGATATTCCTGTTGCATTTGAAAGCAGAAACTCGCCCGATTACAATGGTATGTGAATTTTTGCCCTAGGCCATAGTAGTTGTCGGTTTTGAGTATCAGACTTGCGAAAATTTTGATGGTTTATCATCCATTCCTTACCTTCACACCCATATCTCGCGAACGGAATGACGAACTCGAGAAATTCCTGTTGCATCTGAAACAGAAACTCGTCCGATTACAATGGTATGTGTACTTTTCCCCTAGGCCATTCCTGTTATTGATTTCGAGTAACAGAATTCGAAAATTTTGATGGTTTCTCAACCATTCCTTAACTTCAAATTCCCATATCTCGCGAACGGATTGACGAACTCGAGAAATTCCTGTTGCATCTGAAAGTACAAACTCGCCCGATTACAATGGTGTGTGTGCTTTTCCCCTAGGCCATTCCAGTTATAGGTTTCGAGTATCAGACCAGCGAAAACTTTGACGGTTTCTCAACCATTACTTAACTTCGAACTCCCATATCTCGCGAACGGATTGACGAACTCGATAAATTCCTGTTGCATCTGAAACAGAAACTCGTCCGATTACAACGGTATGTGTATTTTTGCCCTAGGCCATAGTAGTTATTGGTTTCGAGTATCAGACTTGCGAAAATTTCTATGGTTTCTCAACCATTCCTCAACTTCAAACTCCCATATCTCGCGAACGGCTGACGAACTCGAGAAATTCCTGTTGCATCTGAAACGAGAAACTCGTCCGATTACAACGGTATGTGTATTTTTGCCCTAGGTCATAGTAGTTATTGGTTTCGAGTATCAGACTTGCGAAAATTCTTATGGTTTCTCAACCATTCCTTAACTTCAAACTCCCATATCTCGCGAACGGCTGACGAACTCGAGAAATTCCTGTTGCATCTGAAAGTAGAAACTCGCCCGATTACAAAGGTATGTGTATTTTTGCCCTAGGCCATTCCAGTTATTGGTTTCGTGTATCAGACCAGCGAAAATTTTGATGGTTTATCATCCATTCCTTACCTTCACACACCCATATCTCGCGAACGGAATGACGAACTCGAGAAATTCCTATTGCATCTGAAACAGAAACTCGTCCGATTACAACGGTATGTGTATTTTTGCCCTAGGCCATAGTAGTTATTGGTTTCGAGTATCAGGCTTGCGAAAATTTCTATGGTTTCTCAACCATTCCTTAACTTCAAACTCCCATATCTCGCGAACGGATTGACGAACTCGAGAAATTCCTGTTGCATCTGAAAGTACAAACTCGCCCCATTACAACGGTGTGTGTACTTTTCCCCTAGGCCATTCCAGTTATTGGTTTCGAGTAACAGACCTGCGAAAATTTTGATGGTTTCTCAACCATTCCTTAACTTCAAACTCCCATATCTCGCGAACGGATTAACGAACTCGAGAATTTCCTGTTGCATCTGAAACGAGAAACTCGCCCGATTACAACGGTGTGTGTACTTTTCCCCTAGGCCATTCCAGTTATAGGTTTCGAGTATCAGAGCAGCGAAAACTTTGACGGTTTTTCAACCATTACTTAACTTCGAACTCCCATATCTCGCGAACGGATTGACGAACTCGAGAAATTCCCGTTGCATCTGAAAGTAGAAACTCGCCCGATTGCAATGGTGTGTGTATTTTTGCCCTAGGCCATAGTAGTTATTGGTTTCGAGTATCAGACTTGCGAAAATTTCTATGGTTTTTCAACCATTCCTTAACTTCAAACTCCCATATCTCGCGAACGGCTGACGAACTCGAGAAATTCCTGTTGCATCTGAAAGTAGAAACTCGCCCGATTACAAAGGTATGTGTATTTTTGCCCTAGGCCATTCCAGTTATTGGTTTCGAGTATCAGACCAGCGAAAATTTTGATGGTTAATCATCCATTCCTTACCTTCACACAACCATATCTCGCGAACGGAATGACGAACTCGAGAAATTCCTGTTGCATCTGAAACAGAAACTCGTCCGATTACAACGGTATGTGTACTTTTGCCCTAGACCATAGTAGTTATTGGTTTCGAGTATCAGACTTGCGAAAATTTCTATGGTTTCTCAACCATTCTTTAATTTCAAACTCCCATATCTCGCGAACGGATTGACGAACTCGAGAAATTCCCGTTGCATCTGAAAGTAGAAACTCGCACGATTGCAATGGTGTGTGTATTTTTGCCCTAGGCCATAGTAGTTATTGGTTTCGAGTATCAGACTTGCGAAAATTTCTATGGTTTCTCAACCATTCCTTAACTTCAAACTCCCATATCTCGCGAACGGCTGACGAACTCGAGAAATTCCTGTTGCATCTGAAAGTAGAAACTCGCCCGATTACAAAGGTATGTGTATTTTTGCCCTAGGCCATTCCAGTTATTGGTTTCGAGTATCAGACCAGCGAAAATTTTGATGGTTAATCATCCATTCCTTACCTTCACACAACCATATCTCGCGAACGGAATGACGAACTCGAGAAATTCCTGTTGCATCTGAAACAGAAACTCGTCCGATTACAACGGTATGTGTATTTTTGCCCTAGGCCATAGTAGTTATTTGTTTCGAGTATCAGACTTGCGAAAATTTCTATGGTTTCTCATCCATTCTTTAATTTCAAACTCCCATATCTCGCGAACGGATTGACGAACTCGAGAAATTTCCGTTGCATCTGAAAGTAGAAACTCGCCCGATTGCAATGGTGTGTGTATTTTTGCCCTAGGCCATAGTAGTTATTGGTTTCGAGTATCAGACTTGCGAAAATTTCTATGGTTTCTCAACCATTCCTTAACTTCAAACTCCCATATCTCGCGAACGGCTGACGAACTCGAGAAATTCCTGTTGCATCTGAAAGTAGATACTCGCCCGATTACAATGGTGTGTGTACTTTTCCCCTAGGCCATTCCAGTTATCGGTTTCGAGTATCAGACCAGCGAAAATTTTGATGGTTTCTCAACCATTCCTCATCTTCGAACTCCCATATCTCGCGAACGGATTGACGAACTCGAGAAATTCCTGTTGCATCTGAAACAGAAACTCGTCCGATTTCAACGGTATGTGTATTTTTGCCCTAGGCCATAGTAGTTATTGGTTTCGAGTATCAGACTTGCGAAAATTTTTATGGTTTCTCAAACATTCCTTAACTTCAAACTCGCATATCTCGCGAACGGCTGACGAACTCGAGAAATTCCTGTTGCATCTGAAACGAGAAACTCGTCCGATTACAACGGTATGTGTATTTTTGCCCTAGGCCATAGTAGTTATTGGTTTCGAGTATCACACTTGCGAAAATTTTGATGGTTTCTCAACCATTCCTTAACTTCAAATTCCCATATCTCGCGAACGAATTGACGAACTCGAGAAATTCCTGTTGCATCTGAAAGTAGAAACTCGCCCGATTACAAAGGTATGTGTATTTTTGCCCTAGGCCATCCCAGTTATTGGTTTCGAGTATCAGACCAGCGAAAATTTTGATGGTTAATCATCCATTCCTTACCTTCACACAACCATATCTCGCGAACGGAATGACGAACTCGAGAAATTCCTGTTGCATCTGAAACAGAAACTCGTCCGATTACAACGGTATGTGTATTTTTGCCCTAGACCATAGTAGTTATTGGTTTCGAGTATCAGACTTGCGAAAATTTCTATGGTTTCTCAACCATTCCTTAACTTCAAACTCCCATATCTCGCGAACGGATTGACGAACTCGATTATTTCCTGTTGCATCTGAAAGTAGAAAGTCGTCCGATTACAATGGTGTGTGTACTTTTCCCCTAGGCCATTCCTGTTATTGGTTTCGAGTAACAGATTGCGAAAATTTTGATGGTTTCTCAACCATTCCTTAACTTCAAACTCCCATATCTCGCGAACGGATTGACGAACTCGAGAAAGTCCTGTTGCATCTGAAAGTAGAAACTCGCCCGATTACAATGGTGTGTGTATTTTTGCCCTAGGCCATCGTAGTTATTGGTTTCGAGTATCAGACTTGCGAAAATTTTGATGGTTTCTCAACCATTCCTTAACTTCAAACTCGCATATCTCGCGAACGGTTGACGAACTCGAGAAATTCCTGTTGCATCTGAAAGTAGAAACTCGCCCGATTACAATGGTGTGTTCTTTTCCCCTAGGCCATTCCAGTTATCGGTTTCGAGTATCAGACCAGCGAAAATTTTGATGGTTTCTCAACCATTCCTCATCTTCGAACTCCCATATCTCGCGAACGGATTGACGAACTCGAGAAATTCCTGTTGCATCTGAAACAGAAACTCGTCAGATTACAACGGTATGTGTATTTTTGCCCTAGGCCATAGTAGTTATTGGTTTCGAGTATCAGACTTGCGAAAATTTTTATGGTTTCTCAACCATTCCTTAACTTCAAACTCCCATATCTCGCGAACGGCTGACGAACTTGAGAAATTCCTGTTGCATCTGAAACCAGAAACTCGTCCGATTACAACGGTATGTGTATTTTTGCCCTAGGCCATAGTAGTTATTGGTTTCGAGTATCAGACTTGCGAAAATTTCTATGGTTTCTCAACCATTCCTTAACTTCAAACTCCCATATCTCGCGAACGGCTGACGAACTCGAGAAATTCCTGTTGCATCTGAAAGTAGAAACTCGCCCGATTACAATGGTGTGTGTACTTTTCCCCTAGGCCATTCCAGTTATCGGTTTCGAGTATCAGACCAGCGAAAATTTTGATGGTTTCTCAACCATTCCTCATCTTCGAACTCCCATATCTCGCGAACGGATTGACGAACTCGAGAAATTCCTGTTGCATCTGAAACAGAAACTCGTCTGATTACAACGGTATGTGTATTTTTGCCCTAGGCCATAGTAGTTATTGGTTTCGAGTATCAGACTTGCGAAAATTTCTATGGTTTCTCAACCATTCCTTAACTTCAAACTCCCATATCTCGCGAACGGATTGACGAACTCGAGAAATTCCTGTCGCTTCTGAAAGTAGAAAATTGCCCGATAACAATGGTGTGTGTACTTTTCCCCTTGGCCGTTCCAGTTATTGGTTTCGAGTATCAGACTTGCGAAAATTTTGATGGTTTCTCAACCATTCCTTAACTTCAAACTCCCATATCTCGCGAACGGATTGTCGAGCTCGAGAAATTCCTGTTGCATCTGAAAGTAGAAACTCGCCAGATTACAAAGGTATGTGTATTTTTCCCCTGGGCCTTTGTAGTTATTGGTTTCGAGTATCAGACTTGCGAAAATTTTGATGGTTTCCCAAGCATTCCTTAACCTCAAACTCCCATATCTCGCGAACGGATTGACGAGCTCGAGAAATTCCTTTTGCATCGGAAAGTATAAACACGCCCGATTACAAAGGTATGTGTATTTTTCCCCTAGGGCTTTGTAGTTATTGGTTTCGAGTATCAGACTTGCGAAAATTTTGATGGTTTCTCAAGCATTCCTTCACTTCAAACTCCCATATCTCGCGACCGGATAGACGAACTCGATTATTTCCTGTTGCATCTGAAAGTAGAAAGTCTACCGATTACAGTGGTGTGTGTACTTTTCCCCTAGGTCATTCCAGTTATTCGTTTCTAGCAACAGAATTGCGAAAATTTAGATGGTTTCTCAACCATTCCATAACTTCAAACTCCCATATCTCGCGAACGGATTGACGCACTCGAGAAATTCCTGTTGCATCTGAAACCAGAAGCTCGTCCGATTTCAACGGTATGTGTATTTCTGCCTTAGGCCATAGTAGTTATTGGTTTCGAGTATCAGACTTGCGAAAATTTTGATGGTTTCTCAACCTTTCCTTAACTTCAAACTCCCATATCTCGCGAACGGATTGACGAGCTCGAGAAATTCCTGTTGCATCTGAAAGTATAAACTCGCCCGATTTCAAAGGTATGTGTATTTTTCCACTAGGGCTTTGTAGTTATTGGTTTCGAGTATCAGACTTGCGAAAATTTTGATGGTTTCTCAAGCATTCCTTAACTTCAAACTCCCATATCTCGCCAACGGATAGACGAACTCGATTATTTCCTGTTGCATCTGAAAGTAGAAATTCTACCGATTACAATGGTGTGTGTACTTTTCCCCTAGGTCATTCCAGTTATTCGTTTCTAGCATCAGAATTGCGAAAATTTTGATGGTTTCTCAACCATTCCTTAACTTCAATCTCCCATATCTCGCGAACGGATTGACGAACTCGAGAAGTTCCTGTCGCCTCTGAAAGTAAAACCTTGCCCGATTACAATGGTGTATGTATTTTTCCCCTAGGTCATTCGAGTTATTCGTTTCTAGCATCAGAATTGCGAAAATATTGAAGGTTTCTCAACCATTCCTTAAATTCAAACTCCCATATCTCGCGAACGGATTGACGAACTCGAGAAATTCCTGTTGCATCTGAAAGCAGAAACTCGCCCGATTACAACGGTATTTGTTTTTTTGCCCTGGGCCATAGTAGTTATTGGTTTCGAGTATCAGACTTGCGAAAATGTTGATGGTTTCTCAATCATTCCTTAACTTCAAACTCCCATATCTCGCGAACGGATTGACGAGCTCGAGAAATTCCTGTTGCATCTGAAAGTAGAAACTCGCCCCATTAGAATGGTGTGTGTAATTTTCCACTAGGCCATTCCAGTTATTGGTTTCGAGTATCAGACTTGCGAAAATTTTGATGGTTTCTCAACCATTCCTTAACTTCAAATTCCCATATATCGCGAACGGATTGACGAACTCGAGGAATTCCTGTTGCATCTGAAAGTAGAAACTCGCCTCATTACAATGGTGTGTGTACTTTTCCCCTAGGCCATTCCAGTTATGGTTTCGAGTATCACACTTGCGAAAATTTTGATGGTTTCTCAACCATTCCTTAACTTCAAACTCCCATATCTCGCGAACGGATTGACGAGCTCGAGAAATTCCTGTTGCATCTGAAAGTAGAAACTCGCCCCATTAGAATGGTGTGTGTACTTTACCCTTAGGCCATTCCAGTTATGGTTTCGAGTATCTCATTTGCGAAAATTTTGATGGTTTCTCAACCATTCCTTAACTTCAAACTCCAATATCTCGCGTACGGATTGACGAACTCGAGAAATTCCTGTTGCATCTGAAAGTAGAAACTCGCGCGATTACAAAGGTATGTGTATTTTTGCCCTAGGCCATTGTAGTCATTGGTTTCGAGTATCAAACTTGCGAAAATTTTGATGGTTTCTCAACCATTCCTTAACTTCAAACTCCCATATCTCGCGAACGGATTGACGAACTCGAGAAATTCCTGTTGCATCTGACAGCAGAAACTCGACCGATTACAGCGGTATGTGTATTTTTCCCCTAGGCCATTGTAGTTATTGGTTTCGAGTATCAGACTTGCGAAAATTTTGATGGTTTCTCAACCATTCCTTAACTTCAAACTCCGATACCTCGCGAACGGATTGGCGAACTCGAGAAGTTCCAGTCGCTTCTGAAAGTAGAAACTTGCCCAATTACAATGGTGTGTGTACTTTTCCCCTAGGCCGTTCCAGTTATTGGTTTCGAGTATCAGACTTGCGAAAATTTTGATGGTTTCTCAAGCATTCCTTAACTTCAAACTCCCATATCTCGCGAACGGATAGACGAACTCGATTATTTCCTGTTGCATCTGAAAGTAGAAAGTCTACCGATTACAATGGTGTGTGTACTTTTCCCCTAGGTCATTCCAGTTATTCGATTCTACCAACAGAATTGCGAAAATTTTGATGGTTTCGCAACCATTCCTTAACTTCAAACTCCCATATCTCGCGAACGGATTGACGAACTCGAGAAATTCATGTTGCATCTGAAAGTAGAAACTCGCCCGATTACAAAGGTATGCGCATTTTTCCCCTAGGCCATGGTAGTTATTGGTTTCGAGTATCAGACTTGCGAAAATTGTGATGGTTTCTCAACTATTCCTTAACTTCAAACTCCCATATCTCGCGAACGGATTGACGAACTCGAGAAATTCCTGTTGCATCTGAAACCAGAAGCTCGTACAATTACAACGGTATGCGTATTTCTGCCCTAGGCCATAGTAGTTATTGGTTTCGAGTATCAGACTTGCGAAAATTTTGATGGTTTCTCAACCATTCGTTAACTTCAAACTCCGATACCTCGCGAACGGATTGGCGAACTCGAGAAGTTCCTGTCGCTTCTGAAAGTAGAAAATTGCCCGATAACAATGGTGTGTGTACTTTTCCCCTTGGCCGTTCCAGTTATTGGTTTCGAGTATCAGACTTGCGAAAATTTTGATGGTTTCTCAACCATTCCTTAACTTCAAACTCCCATATCTCGCGAACGGATTGTCGAGCTCGAGAAATTCCTGTTGCATCTGAAAGTAGAAACTCGCCAGATTACAAAGGTATGTGTATTTTTCCCCTGGGCCTTTGTAGTTATTGGTTTCGAGTATCAGACTTGCGAAAATTTTGATGGTTTCCCAAGCATTCCTTAACCTCAAACTCCCATATCTCGCGAACGGATTGACGAGCTCGAGAAATTCCTTTTGCATCGGAAAGTATAAACACGCCCGATTACAAAGGTATGTGTATTTTTCCCCTAGGGCTTTGTAGTTATTGGTTTCGAGTATCAGACTTGCGAAAATTTTGATGGTTTCTCAAGCATTCCATCACTTCAAACTCCCATATCTCGCGACCGGATAGACCAACTCGTTTATTTCCTGTTGCATCTGAAAGTAGAAAGTCTACCGATTACAGTGGTGTGTGTACTTTTCCCCTAGGTCATTCCAGTTATTCGTTTCTAGCAACAGAATTGCGAAAATTTAGATGGTTTCTCAACCATTCCATAACTTCAAACTCCCATATCTCGCGAACGGATTGACGCACTCGAGAAATTCCTGTTGCATCTGAAACCAGAAGCTCGTCCGATTACAACGGTATGTGTATTTCTGCCCTAGGCCATAGTAGTTATTGGTTTCGAGTATCAGACTTGCAAAAATTTTGATGGTTTCTCAACCTTTCCTTAACTTCAAACTCCCATATCTCGCGAACGGATTGACGAGCTCGAGAAATTCCTGTTGCATCTGAAAGTATAAACTCGCCCGATTTCAAAGGTATGTGTATTTTTCCACTAGGGCTTTGTAGTTATTGGTTTCGAGTATCAGACTTGCGAAAATTTTGATGGTTTCTCAAGCATTCCTTAACTTCAAACTCCCATATCTCGCCAACGGATAGACGAACTCGATTATTTCCTGTTGCATCTGAAAGTAGAAATTCTACCGATTACAATGGTGTGTGTACTTTTCCCCTAGGTCATTCCAGTTATTCGTTTCTAGCATCAGAATTGCGAAAATTTTGATGGTTTCTCAACCATGCCTTAACTTCAATCTCCCATATCTCGCGAACGGATTGACGAACTCGAGAAGTTCCTGTCGCCTCTGAAAGTAAAACCTTGCCCGATTACAATGGTGTATGTATTTTTCCCCTAGGTCATTCGAGTTATTCGTTTCTAGCATCAGAATTGCGAAAATATTGAAGGTTTCTCAACCATTCCTTAAATTCAAACTCCCATATCTCGCGAACGGATTGACGAACTCGAGAAATTCCTGTTGCATCTGAAAGCAGAAACTCGCCCGATTACAACGGTATTTGTATTTTTGCCCTGGGCCATAGTAGTTATTGGTTTCGAGTATCAGACTTGCGAAAATGTTGATGGTTTCTCAATCATTCCTTAACTTCAAACTCCCATATCTCGCGAACGGATTGACGAGCTCGAGAAATTCCTGTTGCATCTGAAAGTAGAAACTCGCCCCATTAGAATGGTGTGTGTAATTTTCCCCTTGGCCGTTCCAGTTATTGGTTTCGAGTATCAGTTTTGCGAAAATTTTGATGGTTTCTCAACCGTTCCTTAATTTCAAACTCCCATATCTCGGGAACGGATAGACGAACTCGATTATTTCCTGTTGCATCTGAAAGTAGAAAGTCTACCGATTACAATGGTGTGTGTAATTTTCCCCTAGGCCATTCCAGTTATTGGTTTCGAGAATCAGTCTTGCGAAAATTTTGATGGTTTCTCAACCATTCCTTAACTTCAAACTCCCATATCTCGCGAACGGATTGTCGAGCTCGAGAAATTCCTGTTGCATCTGAAAGTAGAAACTCGCCAGATTACAAAGGTATGTGTATTTTTCCCCTGGGCCTTTGTAGTTATTGGTTTCGAGTATCAGACTTGCGAAAATTTTGATGGTTTCCCAAGCATTCCTTAACCTCAAACTCCCATATCTCGCGAACGGATTGACGAGCTCGAGAAATTCCTGTTGCATCTGAAACCAGAAGCTCGTCCGATTTCAACGGTATGTGTATTTCTGCCTTAGGCCATAGTAGTTATTGGTTTCGAGTATCAGACTTGCGAAAATTTTGATGGTTTCTCAACCTTTCCTTAACTTCAAACTCCCATATCTCGCGAACGGATTGACGAGCTCGAGAAATTCCTGTTGCATCTGAAAGTATAAACTCGCCCGATTTCAAAGGTATGTGTATTTTTCCACTAGGGCTTTGTAGTTATTGGTTTCGAGTATCAGACTTGCGAAAATTTTGATGGTTTCTCAATCATTCCTTAACTTCAAACTCCCATATCTCGCGAACGGATTGACGAGCTCGAGAAATTCCTGTTGCATCTGAAAGTAGAAACTCGCCCCATTAGAATGGTGTGTGTAATTTTCCACTAGGCCATTCCAGTTATTGGTTTCGAGTATCAGACTTGCGAAAATTTTGATGGTTTCTCAACCATTCCTTAACTTCAAACTCCCATATATCGCGAACGGATTGACGAACTCGAGGAATTCCTGTTGCATCTGAAAGTAGAAACTCGCCTCATTACAATGGTGTGTGTACTTTTCCCCTAGGCCATTCCAGTTATGGTTTCGAGTATCACACTTGCGAAAATTTTGATGGTTTCTCAACCATTCCTTAACTTCAAACTCCCATATCTCGCGAACGGATTGACGAGCTCGAGAAATTCCTGTTGCATCTGAAAGTAGAAACTCGCCCCATTAGAATGGTGTGTGTACTTTACCCTTAGGCCATTCCAGTTATGGTTTCGAGTATCTCATTTGCGAAAATTTTGATGGTTTCTCAACCATTCCTTAACTTCAAACTCCAATATCTCGCGTACGGATTGACGAACTCGAGAAATTCCTGTTGCATCTGAAAGTAGAAACTCGCGCGATTACAAAGGTATGTGTATTTTTGCCCTAGGCCATTGTAGTCATTGGTTTCGAGTATCAAACTTGCGAAAATTTTGATGGTTTCTCAACCATTCCTTAACTTCAAACTCCCATATCTCGCGAACGGATTGACGAACTCGAGAAATTCCTGTTGCATCTGACAGCAGAAACTCGACCGATTACAGCGGTATGTGTATTTTTCCCCTAGGCCATTGTAGTTATTGGTTTCGAGTATCAGACTTGCGAAAATTTTGATGGTTTCTCAACCATTCCTTAACTTCAAACTCCGATACCTGGCGAACGGATTGGCGAACTCGAGAAGTTCCAGTCGCTTCTGAAACTAGAAACTTGCCCAATTACAATGGTGTGTGTACTTTTCCCCTAGGCCGTTCCAGTTATTGGTTTCGAGTATCAGACTTGCGAAAATTTTGATGGTTTCTCAAGCATTCCTTAACTTCAAACTCCCATATCTCGCGAACGGATAGACGAACTCGATTATTTCCTGTTGCATCTGAAAGTAGAAAGTCTACCGATTACAATGGTGTGTGTACTTTTCCCCTAGGTCATTCAGTTATTCGATTCTACCAACAGAATTGCGAAAATTTTGATGGTTTCGCAACCATTCCTTAACTTCAAACTCCCATATCTCGCGAACGGATTGACGAACTCGAGAAATTCATGTTGCATCTGAAAGTAGAAACTCGCCCGATTACATAGGTATGCGCATTTTTCCCCTAGGCCATGGTAGTTATTGGTTTCGAGTATCAGACTTGCGAAAATTTTGATGGTTTCTCAACCATTCGTTAACTTCAAACTCCGATACCTCGCGAACGGATTGGCGAACTCGAGAAGTTCCTGTCGCTTCTGAAAGTAGAAAATTGCCCGATAACAATGGTGTGTGTACTTTTCCCCTTGGCCGTTCCAGTTATTGGTTTCGAGTATCAGACTTGCGAAAATTTTGATGGTTTCTCAACCATTCCTTAACTTCAAACTCCCATATCTCGCGAACGGATTGTCGAGCTCGAGAAATTCCTGTTGCATCTGAAAGTAGAAACTCGCCAGATTACAAAGGTATGTGTATTTTTCCCCTGGGCCTTTGTAGTTATTGGTTTCGAGTATCAGACTTGCGAAAATTTTGATGGTTTCCCAAGCATTCCTTAACCTCAAACTCCCATATCTCGCGAACGGATTGACGAGCTCGAGAAATTCCTTTTGCATCGGAAAGTATAAACACGCCCGATTACAAAGGTATGTGTATTTTTCCCCTAGGGCTTTGTAGTTATTGGTTTCGAGTATCAGACTTGCGAAAATTTTGATGGTTTCTCAAGCATTCCATCACTTCAAACTCCCATATCTCGCGACCGGATAGACGAACTCGTTTATTTCCTGTTGCATCTGAAAGTAGAAAGTCTACCGATTACAGTGGTGTGTGTACTTTTCCCCTAGGTCATTCCAGTTATTCGTTTCTAGCAACAGAATTGCGAAAATTTAGATGGTTCTCAACCATTCCATAACTTCAAACTCCCATATCTCGCGAACGGATTGACGCACTCGAGAAATTCCTGTTGCATCTGAAACCAGAAGCTCGTCCGATTACAACGGTATGTGTATTTCTGCCCTAGGCCATAGTAGTTATTGGTTTCGAGTATCAGACTTGCAAAAATTTTGATGGTTTCTCAACCTTTCCTTAACTTCAAACTCCCATATCTCGCGAACGGATTGACGAGCTCGAGAAATTCCTGTTGCATCTGAAAGTATAAACTCGCCCGATTTCAAAGGTATGTGTATTTTTCCACTAGGGCTTTGTAGTTATTGGTTTCGAGTATCAGACTTGCGAAAATTTTGATGGTTTCTCAAGCATTCCTTAACTTCAAACTCCCATATCTCGCCAACGGATAGACGAACTCGATTATTTCCTGTTGCATCTGAAAGTAGAAATTCTACCGATTACAATGGTGTGTGTACTTTTCCCCTAGGTCATTCCAGTTATTCGTTTCTAGCATCAGAATTGCGAAAATTTTGATGGTTTCTCAACCATGCCTTAACTTCAATCTCCCATATCTCGCGAACGGATTGACGAACTCGAGAAGTTCCTGTCGCCTCTGAAAGTAAAACCTTGCCCGATTACAATGGTGTATGTATTTTTCCCCTAGGTCATTCGAGTTATTCGTTTCTAGCATCAGAATTGCGAAAATATTGAAGGTTTCTCAACCATTCCTTAAATTCAAACTCCCATATCTCGCGAACGGATTGACGAACTCGAGAAATTCCTGTTGCATCTGAAAGCAGAAACTCGCCCGATTACAACGGTATTTGTATTTTTGCCCTGGGCCATAGTAGTTATTGGTTTCGAGTATCAGACTTGCGAAAATGTTGATGGTTTCTCAATCATTCCTTAACTTCAAACTCCCATATCTCGCGAACGGATTGACGAGCTCGAGAAATTCCTGTTGCATCTGAAAGTAGAAACTCGCCCCATTAGAATGG